>NC_134397.1:98664852-98788659 GCF_050003625.1 Haematobia irritans | reverse complement strand
GTCTGAATTATTGTGTTGGAGTCTTCGTTGAACATGGGACCACGGGCTTCACCATGTTCCGAGAATAGTTTCCCGAGCATCGTGGTTAGATCGTATCAGCGTTAACCTAGAAGTCATAATAATCAAAGTATAACGAGGTAGACTTTTCCCAAGTCGGAAATTTGATGTCAGGAAATTTTATGTCACGTTTCTCCTTTCTTCTTAGATTAAAGAAAATTTCAAGGCTTCGTCGTTACAATGAATTCTGTTGTTATTTATAAGTTTGTTATGTAGATTAATTAGATTTATTTTAGGTATGTTCTACCAATATTTGTTAGAAAGAAAGTTAAACACAAAATTTACTATGTGTAATTGTTAGTATACTATTAGTGATAAGAGAGAAGTTCACTACTGTGGTATCACAATGGACTGAATAGTCTAAGTGAGCCTGATACATCGGGCTGCCACATAACCTAACCTAACCTAGCTCTATAGCCGCATAATACACGATATATATATATATATATATATATATATATATATATATATATATATATATATATATATATATATATATATATATATATATATATATATATATATATATATATATATATATATATATATATATATATATATATATATATATATATATATATATATATATATATGTATATATATATGTAATATATATATATATATATATATATATATATATATATATATATATATATATATATATATATATATATATATTTATATATATATATATATATATAATTGTACGTCGGTGAGAACCATAATCATAACCAAACCGAAACGTGTTGCAGGAGTTATTCTAATCGACGAAACATTATATTTTGATCGACGAAACGATTTGTTCTCAATACTCATTTGTCTGTATAGGCTAAGGTCCCTTTTATTGGGTTGTATTGTCACAGAATTAGAAATTTAGCAACGGCGAAAACCAGGATGATATACTCCATCTGGCGCAAACACTCAGGGCAGGCTGCAAGAGGACAATAGTGAAGTTATGAATGAATCGGCTACACTGGGTATCTATATATATATATATATATATATATATATATATATTATATATATATATATATATATATATATATATATATATATATATATATATATATATATATATATATATATATATATATATATATATATATATATATATATATATATATATATATATATATATATATATATATGTTTTTCTTACAAGCTCGAAACGAATTTAATTGAATATAAACTAATTTAATATTCCAATCCGAAACGCATTGTTGCTAACACGGCTTCTGGTGGTATCACGCGTACCGTACCCCCTTTCTCTTTTTAAAGAGCCAATACTCTCTTTTATATTTTAAAATCAATTAGTTCATAGGTTTTCTATTTATTAGTAATTTAACAAATAATTGAAATTATTTGATTTCCACATATGTATCGTTCTATTCCAATCAATTTGGGTTCAACCAAATCAAACACGTGATTTCACCACCACAAATCCGTGTCGCAGTTATATTTATACAATTGAACATAATACATAATATTGTTACGAATTTGATATTTCTAGATTTAAGTTTATTTAAATTAGTTTTCGTTAATTTAAATTTCGAATTGTAACGATAAAATTACGTCATAACTTGTTAGAGTCATTTTTATTTTCTAGTACTTTTCTAGACATCTTTTGTGTTCTTAGTTTTCCAATCGTTCATTGTAAAAGTAGCACCTTTTGTTTTACTGTTATAATTATCGATAATATAGCCAGAATGCACTAGCCAAGATAAGAATATAATAACGCCCCATCGAAAGTTCTAGATAGCCGAGACAATGAACATAAGTCGATAAATATGTGCAATGTCGCTGTGCGACATCTACAAGGTAGTAGGTTAATCTCGAAGGTTGTAGGCCAATTAGCGAGAACATTCGAAATCGTCATATCTCGGTATATAAACCCCTAGCGGAGAGAGCAGACAAGTCAGTCGTAAGCTAAAGTTTATACAGTACACATCGTAGAGCAAATAAGTGAAACCAATCAGTTAAACAAATAAATTGTAGATTAACGTTATTGAAAAGAACTGTCTTTTTAATTATCGGGTAATTAAATTCGTCTCAATATAAAAACGTAACAATATTATTTTATATTTACCCCTTTTCTAATGTACAATATTATTTAGTCTTTTTCTTAAACAATCGCGTTGAGGTTTCCTTCTAATCATAAGCCTGACCACTATTTCATACAATTAACAAATTTTCCTCTTAATATAAATTACTTTGCGACGTTCACTGTCTGAAGGCTAAACTGGAATGAACAGCCAGTGGCGCGCTAACCACATGGGTGACCCGCCTACATACAGCCGGAATCATCATTCATTCCTATTTCAGAAATCCGTTGAAGATGCAACCCTATTCTTTTGCGGCGAATTTGTATTGTCACTTCATAATAATTCTGACATATACGACAAACACCGACAACCGCCCATCAATCAAAACACAATTAAATGAAATATAAAAATATAAACATTGTAGCTAACCGTCACACGCTCCCAATTCAAGCTTCTATTCAGATGTATTCCCTAAACAAGAACGATGTTTTGAAGGTTCTATTCGAAACCAAGCATCAAATTTGCAAGCATTATAGAACCTGTATGCATGTTCTAAAGCAAAGAAGAGCAGCGTATCAAAATTTTGCTCGCGCATCGCGAAAATCCGAGCTACTCGCACGCAAAGCTGTCAAAATCGCTAAAAGTTGCCAAATCAACCGTTACTAATGTAAATTAAGTGTTTGGGGAACGTTTGTCGACAGCCAGGAAGTCTGGATCGGGGGGAAATCGAAAACCGGAAGCCGCTGAGACGACAAAGAGAGTTGCCGGTAGTTTCAAGCGAAACCCTAACCTCTCTCTCCGAGATGCCGCAAATAAGCTGGGTGTACCGGATTTGGCATGGAGTGGTACGCCGCCAACAACGTGCAGGTGGTTCCCAAGGACAAGAACCCTCCCAACACGCCAGAGCTCCGCCCAATTGAGAAATACTGGGCTATTGTCAAGCGGAACCTAAAGAAGACCAAAAAACTGCTAAGGACGAGCAGCAGTTCAAGGCAAACTGGCTTTCTGCGGCGAAGAAGGTGGGCAAGGTGGCTGTACAAAATCTGATGGCAGGTGTCAAGCGTGAGGCCCGGTAATTCGGATTTGGAAAAGCGAAAGCCTAACTGAATATTTTCCCTGAATTTTATACTAATTGAACTTGAAAAAGAAATTTAATTTGATTTTTTAATAAACGATTTCACCGATTTACACGCGTTTTCCCTTGACCAAATTTTGACCGTATCAGCCTTTAAGAGCACGAAATAAATTTCCATAAAGGGGAAAATGTATTTTTTTTGTTGTTGCCTAAAATAAATAAATTTCCATAAAGTGGAAAATGTAATTTTTTTTTTGCCCAAAATTTGGCATTGTTTCATTTAAAAAATAAAAACTGTAGCTGATAGCCTAGGTTAGGTTAGGTTATGTGGCAGCCCGATGTATCAGGCTCACTTAGACTATTCAGTCCATTGTGATACCACAGTGGTGAACTTCTCTCTTATCACTGAGTGCTGCCCGATTCCATGTTAAACTCAATGACAAGGGACCTCCTTTTTATAGCCGAGTCCGAACGGCGTTCCACATTCTAGTGAAACCACTTAGAGAAGCTTTGAAACCCTCAGAAATGTCACCAGCATTACTGAGGTGGGATAATCCACCGCTGAAAAACTTTTTGGTGTTCGGTCGTAGCAGGAATCGAACCCACGACCTTGTGTATGCAAGGCGGGCATGCTAACCATTGCACCACGGTGGCTCCCCTGATAGCCTAAGTAGCTAATGCCAGTTTTTTTTTTTCTCTATTATTCTTATATTTACTATAAGTTTAATAAATAAATAAAAATAAATAATAAAAACTTAAAACAACTAAAAGAGTACAAATATGTACTAAACTAATCTGGTAAATGCAACATTTGGTATGACGCAAGCCAATCTCCCATCTTCCTCAAATCTATAATCTTTGATGCTTGCAACCAAAGATTATAGAAGAGGAAGATGGGAGATTGGCTACTGAGCACATCAAACCATTTACCACATTAGTTTAATACTCGAACCAAACGCGTATACGACAAGTATTGACATACTTGTCGTATACGTACTGACATACTAACGCTTTGGAGTTAGTCGCTAAAAAAGACATACCGGCTAAACCTAGAGCACATGCATGGATACCGGCAAACCCTCCTGATCCTGAGTCAATACTAGAGAGACTAAAAGAATGTAACCCAGATCTTCCAACCGCCGATTGGAAGGTTGGTCGTTTAGATGGGGTGGATGGACCAAGACGACATGCGGTGTATATATTAAACACAGAGTCGCTGCCACATCTAGCCCAGACCCAAGGACGTGTAAGTTATGGCTTTCATGATATCCATATGAAGGTATACAAAAGCGATCAACCAAAGGATTCCGAAACGGACAAGCCTCCGGTAGAGTCAGCAGTGAAAACATCTCCTAGCGAAGCCGAAGGAGACATAAAACCTGCAGACTATGGCGAAAATCATATGCGGGAAGTTTCTACAGGCTCAAACCTCACCAAAGCTGAACCGCGGATTGTTGCGAGAGTCACCGAGATCTGTGAAGAGGAAGCCCTTGATGACTCAATTGAAGCGGCTGATGTGACGGTGGTTGAAAATTTGGATGGTTCTACGGTTCCTCCAGATAAATCTACACCATTGTAAGGCCGCTTGTCTGCCTTAAAAGTTCTCCTGATGAAAGGAGACATAGATATAGTTCTTATTCAAGAACCATACATATATAAGAACAAGATCTATGAATTAAGCACTCCGGGTTTCAAACTTTTGCATAATACCGGTAACGATATAAATCGAGCATGTATAATTGCTAAAAGCGAACTAAACTTGTTTCTGCTTCCTTCATTGAGCAATATTGGGTATCTTCGGTCTACATGGGACATGATATGGAGATGCCACCCAGTGCTGTTAGGACCTTAGTTGAGGAGTCACTAAAAACAAAGACAAAACTCATTATGGGATGCGATGCAAATGCACATCATAGTATTTGGGGAAGTAGTGATACTAATGCAAGGGGAGAGTCGCTAATAGACTTTATTTTGCGTACTAACCTGGTAGTTTGCAATAAGGGAGATGCACCAACCTTCGTCACCAGAAACAGGCAAGAGGTTTTGGACGTCACGTTGACCTCTCCGGAACTGAATGATAAGATATCTGAGTGGCAAGTTTTGAGGGAACATAGCTTTTCAGATCATCGATACATCAGTTTCAGATTGTCTGTTCGTACTTCAAAGACCATATTTCCGCAAAATGTTAGGAAAGCTGATTGGAATAGGTATAGGGAATCGTTCAATTTGATGATACCGGAAATGGTAGAGACAAATATGAGCACTGTGCAAGAGTTAAGTAATATGAGGAAATCCTGCAGGAAGCTCTTTAACAACGCAAAGTCCACAAGAGCTCCGGAGGATTGGGACACTTACAAGATGAATCTGAGAGCATATAAACGAGAACTGAGAAGGTCTCAACAAAACTCTTGGGATGATTACTGTAGCAGTATTGACAATACGTCAAAGGCTTCCAGACTACGGAAGGTACTAGCATCCACTAACAACGCTCCAGGTTTCATTAAAACATCGGAGGGAAATTGGACAACGTCCAGTGTGGAGACGTTGGAGGTACTTTTGGACACACACTTCCCTGGAAATCGGACGGTTGAACCATGTTCTGGTGGTGTAACAGAGGCTCAGCGGTCATTTCCTATCGAGGAAATTGTGTCGGAATCTATAATAAAATTGGCTTTAAATAGCTTTGGACCATTCAAATCCCCCGGACCTGATGGAATTACTCCGGCGGAATTACAAGCAGTGGCTGAAAGAATTATCCCCTGGTTGACGGTGATATATAAACGATGTGTAAACTTAGCATATATTCCAGAAAAGTGGAGGGAAACAAAAGTCGTCTTCATACCTAAAGCAGGAAAGTCCTCTCACTCGAGTGCGAAGGATTTCCGACCAATCAGCTTATCCTCATTCCTATTTAAGACCCTGGAGAGGATGATAGACATGTATCTTAGAACTAGCGTGGATTCAAGTTTGCTCTCGAAACGACAGCATGCATACTCGAAGGGCAGGTCTACTGAGACCGCATTGCATGAACTAGTCAGATTTATTGAAAGCTCACTATCTGTCAAAGAATACACAATCGTGGCATTTCTAGACATCGAAGGGGCGTTCAATAATGTCCATCCGAGCTCGATATTAAATGGACTGACAACTTTGAATGTTGATCCAGGTATACTTAGGCTGTTAGACGAACTTCTAACAAAGAGACGTATTTCAGCCACACTAGCGCAAGCGAACATACAAAGGTATGTGAACAGAGGCACTCCCCAAGGAGGAGTTCTATCACCTCTTCTTTGGAATGTTGCTATAAACAACCTTCTGGTTTCCCTAGAAAAAGAAAGGTGTTGGTGTAAATCCACCAAAGACGGAACTAATCATGTACTGCAAAGATCGCAAAACTCCCTCGGTTAGGCCCATTTCCTTAGGGGGTACTGAAATTCCCTTTGGTGAGTGTGCAAAATACCTTGGCGTTATTTTGGACAGGAAGTTGAATTTTAGGCTTAATATTGAAGAGAGGGCGAGAAAAGCCACGGTAGCTTTGTACTCGTGCAAAAAGGCAATAGGGAAAAAGTGGGGACTAAAACCAAAAATTGTGCATTGGCTATACACGGCAGTAGTAAGACCTATAATGCTATATGGTGTTGTAGTCTGGTGGCCGGCACTTCAGAAACCGACTTGTTTAGATAAAGTTCAGCGTATGGCGAGCTTATGTATCTCAGGCGCATTTAGTAAGACAGGAACAGACTCCCTTAATGTCATGCTACATCTATTGCCTTTAGACATTTTGGCCAAACAGTCAGCTGCAACAACGGCTGTGCGGTTGCGCGAGCTATCGCTGTGGTCGGAAAATTGTACGGTCATAGTTCGGTCCTCAAAGTAATGCCAGATGTGCCTAACGTAGTGGATTACACCCTGGCAAAACCACTTTTCGACAAAAAGTTTGAAACTCTAATTCCCAACAGTGGGGCGTGGTGTACACAGACCCCGGGGAAAAAAAGATATATAGATTTCCATACTGATGGCTCCAAATTGAATGGACAAGTGGGGTTCGGAGTATATTCTAAAGACCTGGAAATTCGAATAGCGAAAAGATTACCTAATCACTGTAGTGTTTTTCAGTCTGAAATATTGGCAATAAGAGAGGTGGTGAATTGGCTGAGAAGTAATGTTCCAACAAATATTGGCATTAATATATACTCAGACAGTCAACCTGCAATAAAATTCTTGGACTCTGTGTTCCTTAAGTCGAAACGGCCATAGACTGCCGCAAATCTCTCAACGAGATGGCTGAGCAGTACAATATTCACCTAATATGGGTGCCTGGCCATAGGAACATAACGGGGAACTGCGAAGCGGATGAGTTGGCAAGGCTAGGAACTACCTTACATATTCCAGGGGAACTAGAATCTGTTGGTATGCCCCTGGCTACCTGCAAGCTCATGTTTCGTGAGAATGCTGTTATGATGGCAAATGTTCGATGGGAGAATTGCAAAGGCTGTAACGACACCAAGCAAATATGGCCCCATTTAAACTTGAACCGCACACTAGATATGCTAGTGTTCTCGAGACGTCAGATATCACTCCTGATACCTACTATAACGGGTCGCTGCCTGATAGGCGATTTTGCAAAAACTATAGGCGCGAAGTATAATGACTATTGTATGAGCTGTCATGATGCGGAGGAAAAGGAATCAATTAAACACCTCTTGTGTGAGTGTCCTGCATTTTGTGTAAAGCGCAAGCAACTTTTAGGAGCATATAGCTTCAGATTACTGGCGGATCTGGAAAACGTTAACTTAAGCAGTCTGCTAATGTTTTTGGAACAATCTGGTTGGTTCAACAAAGAAAAATAATCAAGAAGGTTCAGCGGTTAAAACTAGAAGTGCCCATATGTAATAGGTACTTTTAGTTAATGTGGTATCACAATGGACTGAATAGTCTAAGTGAGCCTGAATCTTATTCGGGCTGCCACTTTAACCTAACCTAACATTTGGTATGACGCAAGCCAATCTCCCATCTTCCTCAAATCTATAATCTTTGATGCTGCCGTCGAACGATGTATATGTTCGGTTTTTTTTAGCGAAGCGCTGATCTTCTGCATGTTCTATGAAAATCCAAGCCATTTGAAATAGCTTTCAAGCATACTTGTGCAGATCTTTGGTACCTACCACTATAACCCTTTTTCACTCAACGCCGACTATGTTTTCCCTACTGGGTGGTGCCAGTTACATGACAAAGTGATTTCTAACTACAATATTTTTTATTATTTTTTGGTCGCTATTAAGATATTTCCCATTCACATCATTATTGCACACACTTATAAGGGCAGCCGTTTTGGTGAGCAGGCAGAATTCCAATTCTGCCTGCTCACTTGGCATAGATCCGTCTAATAAAAAGGAATTCACCCCATACGCATTCGCTTGCTTCCGACCTAATTGTTTCGGCAAATAACTTGCTTCCGCACCAATTGCTTTGGCTATTAGCTTGCTTCCGCACTAATTGTTTCGGCAATTAGCTTGCTTCCGCACTAATTGCTTCGGCTTTTAGCTTGCTTCCCAACAAATTGTTTCGGCAATTAGCATGCTTCCGCATTCACTTGCTTACACTAATTGCTTCGGCTATTAGCTTACTTCTGCACTAGGTGTGTTGTAACTTACCTTGCTGTCGCACTTAATGTTTTGTCATTTAGCTTGCTTCCCCACTAATTGTGTCGACCATTAGCTTGCTCCTACATTCGTGTATTTTTCTTTAGTATTAGTTTACTAACCGAACAACGAACAATCACCGAGTAATCAGCGACCACCGAATCACCAAAACGTCATCATCGAGCAATCAACGAAACAATCAACGCATTCGCTTGCTTCCGACCTAATTGTTTCGGCAAATAACGTGCTTCCGCACCAATTGCTTTGCCTATTAGCGTGCTTCCGCACTAATTGTTTCGGCAATTAGCTTGCTTCCGCACTAATTGCTTCGGCTTTTAGCTTACTTCCGAACAAATTGTTTCGGCAATTAGCATGCTTCCGCATTCGCTTGCTTAAACTAATTGCTTCGGCTATTAGCTTACTTCTGCACTAGGTGTGTTGTAACTTACCTTGCTGTCGCACTAAATGTTTTGTCATTTAGCTTGCTTCCCCACTAATTGTGTCGACCATTAGCTTGCTCCTACATTCGTGTACTTTTCTTTAGTATTAGTTTACTAACCGAACAACGAACAATCACCGAGTAATCAGCGACCACCGAATCACCAAAACGTCATCATCGAGCAATCAACGAAACAATCGACGTATCAACGAAACAATCACCATATCAACGAAACATTCAGCGACAACGACAATCCTGAATCACCAAAACCGAATCATAACCCGAACAGTCAACGAATCGTCAACGACAACCCCGAATCATCAACCGAACAGTCCACGACAACAAATCGTCAAAGACAATCCCGAATCACCAAAACCGAACCATCAACCTAAAGGTGGAATTACATACCATTTTGAGGGAAATAAGAAAAACCTATTTTAAAAAAGAGATTTAATCAGACGAGGATATAAAAAATTTGCTTGATGGAAAGATTGTAGAATGGGCATGTCTGGCAAAGTTCACAAAAATGGCATTGAAGTACAGACTAGGATTAATATCTGAATTCAACTATTAAATAGTATTTCATATTACATATTTACAACGTAAAATTAAATTCACATGTAGACTAACGACGATATGTCAAAGTCTTCAAGATAACTGAAAATAATTGTATTTATAATAAATGAAAACCAAACCAGAGTATTATACACATTGTAACTGTTTATGAAAAATATTAATAAATACTACTACTACATACCATGCGGTCATGCATGCGTATGTTATATGCTATTGTCAAAAAAAAGTTAAAATGTGTAAACTACTATTGTTTGCACGATAAAAGTAACGTATGCATATGACGGGTGCGTTGACAACATTAAACAACATGTAAACAAATCAACAAACGAAAAACAATCTAAGATATAGACGATGAATTATTGAGGAAGTTTAAAGTCCAATACTTTAACCCTGGACAGTCATCCTTCGTCAAAATGATAAATTTAAGTAATACTAATTCAACAATTTTATGAGTTTTTGTTTTATACTAATTAAAAACAAATTGAATAAGAAAATAAACTCAATTTTGGTTGTCATTTTTGCTTACGATGTAAATTATAGCGTCTTGAAATAAGCCGTAGTCAAAATGACGAAGGATGACGTTTGTGTACAAAAAATAAGGATGACTTTCCAGGGTTAAAAAGTGTGTGTAATATAAAAACATATTAAAAAGCGCAGAGGTGAGGAATGTATCAGCAAATTTATTTGTGTTCCGACGTATGCTGTGTAACTCAATTGAAGAATCGTATTCGTCAACGCGTTCGAATACAACGTACACACGTATGTAATTCCACCTTAATAGTCATCGAAGCCGTATCGTCAACGACAATTCCTAACCACCAAAACCGAGCCAACAACCGAACATTCAACTACGCCGAATCTTCGACGACAATCCCGAATCGCCAAACCAAATCATCATCCCCGAACGCCGTATCAATAGACCATTAACGACAACCGCAACAGATCGTTAACGACAAATCCGAATAACCGAACTGTTGCCAATGACGTCTAACCGAATCGTCAATCGCATCAATGAATCGTCAACGACAACCGCATTAATGAATCGTCAACAACGAAACCAAACCAACGACCTAACTCGTTTTCACGATCGCCGAATCAACGACAAACCTCAAAAAACGAACATCCGCCAAGGCCATCTCCACAACAAGTGTCTTTAAACTTTTGTTTGGACGGGATCGAGCAAAATGTTTACGACTCCGATTCCATCGAAATCTTCATACTACGACTCCCAGACTGAATATCCGACTCTACAGCCCTGCCTATTATACTCTGAAGGTTCGTCGAAATATCTGTATCCGTTTGTTTTCTCTTCATCTTTAATCTAATTGCCGTCTAAAATCTAGTATCGCGTCTAAAACTCTAGTGGTGCTTATTGTACCGGTCATGCCATGACAATATTTCCATAACAGGGTTGTCAAAAGCATGTTTGGCAGCAAACATTTAATTTATTACAATCATTGTGTGCGTAAAAGTTTTAAAAGGTCTGTAAATAATAAACAATTTATTTGAGGAATATTTGGAACATATATTAACAATTTTTAAAAGCGATTAGCTGGTTTAAAATTTGTGTACACAGCCCTGTTTTTTTGTGGTAGACTTAAATAAATTTTTGCTACCGAAAATTTCGCTAGAGGTGCATACCGGCCTTAAGCTGAGTACTATGTTCAGTTTTCAAGCTGAAAACCAGCGGTTACTTTTTTTAATCAATTAATTTCGAAATATTAAATGCCTCGCAATCAATACATTGGATCTTTTCCATCCATAATTTGAAGAGACTTGATAAAAATGTTATCGTCTTCATATATATTTTTGCACTTTTAATTTAGTGTTTTGGTGAAAAACTCGAACATAGTACTCACCTTTAAGGATAAAATTTGCATTTAAAGGACTCTCCAACCGCTTCTTTTAAGTATTACCCTGTTTCTATTGTCGGCATTTCTACTCGTTGTCTATTGTTCATTCTCTTATGACAATAGATGCCGTCTTCTTTTTCAATTACGTTGATAATGAATCAAATTCTTTTAATGCTCCGAAATTCGATGCAATAAAAATTTCGATTTATAACAGTTAACAGAACACAGTTAAGGTGTTACTACGGGAAATTTGTAAAAGATTAGTTAAATTGTTTCATGGTTTCTTAGTCATTGATTTCGATTATGCGACATATTATAGGTATATCCTGGAATCTAGCTGAATTTTGAACCGAATATTGATCCAACTGCATTCGAATGATAAATTTTTTGAATTTATCCCATTGTCGGCTAGATAAAAATCCTTGAAATAAAGTTTGGAGCGAAGGTATTGTCGCATCTAAATAAAAACGTCGACGCTGCCAAATATTCTCGGGGTTTTGCTCCTTTTCAAAAAGCCAAAATCTGGGAATCATTAAACATTGTACAGTTGTCCGTGCCATTATGAAACGACGATGGCAATTTTCTCCTAGGCCGAAAACTCCTCCGAAAGTTATGGTACCGACATCAATAATACGATTTTCCATTATTCCTTTCCACTATAAAGAAACAAGTAAACAAACCTTCATAAAAGAGCTGTACAAGAGGTTTAGATAATTTGGAGTCGCATTTTGCTATAGTGTTTTATTCAAAAGCACATTATTTTCAAATTTTTTTTTTCACCCTACACTGAAAAAAATATTGTCGTGAGGTCAAAGATTTCATATCTTTAAAATACGAATGCAAATTTTGCTTAGCATAAAGGACGCATTTCTCTAATATAAAGTTTTTTTCCTTGTCCAAAAGTCGATAAACTTTTCAATGAAGTCGTATTGTCCTTATAATTAAGTGCTTTGACTTAAAAATGGGTATCAAAAAATGAAAGAAAAAAAATTTGGGCTAAGGTCAACTTGACTTTAATAATTCAAAAAAATTCTTTAAAATTTATGAAATTGTCTTTAAATTCATCGTCTTTTTGCATCTTGACTACAAAGCAAAAAATAGGACACGTTTTTCAGCACTTTATTTTAAAGACGTTTTTTACATAAAACATAGCATAATTTCTACTGCAAGTTGAGTCTAAATTTGCAAAATAAAGTTGTCGTTAACTTTGACTTTGATAGCATATGAAGGAAAAAAGTTTAAAAAACGAAAAATTAAAATGTGTTTCTTAGAAGCAAGTACACAAAACCCAAATTTAAAAGAGAATTGAGCCTTAGAAGTATCCTTACTTGTATTCTGCGCTTCTTTGGCTCGGAATCAATACCAAAATTTTTAATGTAAAGACAAAATCTTTGGAACAGGATATGTTTTTTTTCAGTGTACATATAAATTTATTTAGGAATGGACTTCTTTTACTCGAATTTAAGACCATATTCTCATAGCGTCGTCATATGACGACAGAAACATTGGCATATTCAATGCACCAGTGTACCGTTATCGCTGCACAGAAAAAAATAAAAAAACAACAATGGTATTCTTTGTTAATTGCGACACCCATTTTCCGGAAACCTGAACCCGATACGACAATTTTTTTTTCATATATATACTAAAGGTAGCCTATACATGCTGTGAATCAAACATTATTATAATCGGATAATTATTTTATAACTCGTGAGAATACGGGTTAACACCACTGTCAAAGTGGTGTTAAATTCGAGAATAAATTTGTACATAATTTCATTTTTACCATTATTTTTTAAAGCGTCCGACAACTCCTCTTGGACTCCCTATTAGTAAAAAAGAACTAATCTGTTTTGGTTGTTGTGTAATTTTTCAATGTTTCCACTTTTTTCCATTTTACTGTCTCGATTTATTTGTATGCCAATGTAGATAAAAATAGCATTATTATTCACTATTGTTGTTACATCTTAAATAGACAATGCGTCCTTTCGTTATTATACCCTCCACCATAGGATGGGGGGTATATTAACTTTGTCATTCCGTATATTCTGGGCCGTGGTGAAATTCTGAGTCGATCTTAGCATGTCCGTCCGTCTGTTGAAATCACGCTAACTTCCGAACGAAACAAGCTATCGACTTCAAACTTGGCACAAGTAGTTGTTATTGATGTAGGTCGGATGATAGGGCCGTATCGGTCCACTTTTTCGTATAGCCCCCATATAAACCGATCCCCAGATTTGGTTTGCGGATCCTCTAAGAGCAGCAAATTTCATCCGATCCGGCTGAAATTTGGTACATGGTATTAGTATATGGTCTCTAAGAATCATGCAAAAATAGGTCCATATCCATAATTATATATAGCCCCCATATAAACCGATCCCCAGATTTGTTCTCCGGAACCTCTTGGAGGAACAAAATTCATCCGATCCCGTTAAAATTTGGTATGTAGTGTTAATATATGGTCTCTAACACCATGCTAAAATTGGTCCATATCGGTTCATAATTATATATACCCCCATATAAACCGATCACCAGATCGGGAGGAGCAAAATGCATGCGATCCGGTTGAAATTTGGAACGTGGTGGAGCTTGGAGGAGCAAAATTCATCCGATTCGGTTGAAATTTGGTACGTGGTGTTATATGGTCTCTAAGAACCATGCAAAAATTGGTCCGAAATTTGCAACGTGGTGTTAGTATAAATTTTATTTCTATAGAAAATGTCAAAATTTTAATTCTATAGAGAATGTTGTCAAAATTTTAATTCTATAGAGAATGTTGTCAAAATTTTAATTCTATTGAAAATTTTGTCAAAATTTTAATTCTATTGAAAATTTTGTCAAAATTTTATTTCTATAGACAATTTGGACAAAATTTTATTTCTATAGAAAATGTTGTTAAAATTTTATTTCTATAGATACTTTTATCAAAATTTTATTTCTATAGAAAATTTTGTCAAACTTAATTATATCCCTTTCCGACCGTGTACGCACAATTGTGCGGGTAAGTTTAAGTCTCTATAATTTCTTTAATATATGATGTACTGCGGTAAGAGCGGCAAAAAAATAATTGTGTATGCTCTCTCTTTGTCTAAGAATGTGAAGAACCGTTATAAATATTTGTTTTTCATATTAATTTTGTAGTTTCAGCAGTGTACTTTGCGCATTTGTAAAAATGAGTTGAAGAGGTAAGTTTGCAAATAAATTAAAATTATTTAAGTTGTGGAATATTTCATCAAACAAGTTTTTTCAACAATTGTGCGTATCCTAAAAAAAAGGATACAGAATCAAACTGAACAAACTTAATAATTTAAAATGTTCTATGTACACATAAATAACAGAATTAAAAAATTTAGGAAAATTTATCACGTGGATCGGCTATAGGTCGGAAAGGGATATACGTATTTAATCGGCCTTTTTATACCCACCACCATCAAATGGTGACAGGGGTATAATAAGTTTGTCATTCCGTTTGTAACACATCGAAATATCGATTTCCCACTACATAAAGTATATATATTCTTGATCAGGGAGAAATTCTAAGACGATATAACGATGTCCGTCTGTCTGTATGCCTGTCTGTTGTAATCACGTTACAGTCAATAATGAAGCAATCGTGCTGAAATTTTGCACAAACTCGTCTTTTGTCTGCAGGCAGGTCAAGTTCGAAGATGGGCTATATCGGTCCAGGTTTTGATATAGTCCCCATATAAACCGACTTCCCGATTTGGGGTCTTGGGCTTATAGAAACCGCAGTTTTTATTCAATTTACCTGAAATTGGAAATCTAGAGCTATTGTAGGACCACAAATACGTGTGCCAAAAATTGTGAGTATCGGTCCATATTTTGGTATATCCCCCATATAGACCGATCTCCCGATTTTACTTCTTGGGCTTATAGAAACCGCAGTTTTTATTCAATTTACCTGAAATTGGAAATCTAGAGGTATTGTAGGACCACAAATACGTGTGCCAAAAATTGTGAGTATCGGTCCATGTTTTGGTATGGTCCCCATATAAAACGACCTCCCGATTTGGGGTCTTGGGCTTATAGAAACCGTAGTTGATCTCCCGATTTAAATCCTTGGGTTTCTAGATACCGTAGTTTTTATCTGATTTTGTATAATTTATCTGATATTTATAATTGTAAATATTCTGGTATTTTAGGCTCACAAAAACGTGTATGGGATTAAGTTTTTATCGGTCCATTTGGTAATGCCTCCATATAGACCGACTTCACTTCTTGAGGGTGTAGAAGGCGCACTGATCATGAAAATTGCTTGAAACTCAATGTAAATTTCCAGATTTTACTTCTACAGATTTAAGATTTCAAATCAAGACGTTATTTTATAATTTTCTTGCACACTTACAAGAGATGTTAATGATTCCTCTAAAACTCAAACAAAAATGGTTCTTATAAATCCAGAATCTGATATAGTCATTAGCGTAGCTAGACAATTTTCCTAGGGGGTGCTATAGCCCCACTAGCTAAAACTTTATAGACTGAACTTATAGGTTCAACTAATGTTTTATTTCATAAAATTGAATAAAGAAATAGACATCAAAATAATTCGACAATCAATTTATAATAAAGCAACTAAAAGTACCCTACGGGAAATTGGTGCAAATTGCCACTGACGGACCTATCACAGAACTGGTACCTGTGCTGCAGTTAGTTGCAATTTTCACATTTACACAGAAAAAAAAAGTGTCTCGTAAATTTGAGAAGATTTTTACAATAATTTATTACAAGAATTTTCCAGAATTTTAGTTCATTTTTCGTATCTTCAACGAAAATTAACTACTCGAAAGGAAATTTTACAAATTCTAAGTTGCAATCGTTTAGTTCATGGCCTACAAAATACGATGGAAATTTCCTTAAAAAATTTCTTAACTGGTAGTTAAAAATTCGTTTGTCATGCTATAAATCTACTTGTGAAATGTAAAGTATTTTCTAAATAATAAGTGCAATTTACTATAAGATTTTTTTGTATGAGAAAATATTTTTTTACGAAAAATGAACTTGAAAATGGATAGCAATTTCTTACTGACAATTCCTATGGTTAATAATTGTTGGTAAAAAATTACCCAATGAAATATTTTTAGTTCACATGTAATTAAATTTATAGACATTTTCGTCAAAAATGGTAGATAACATTTCATGAAAATTATGCAAATTTTAAGTTAAACGTTTCATCGTTCATAAACTGGTGTGCCTTTACGAATATTATTCTTAGAGTAAATTGTCAGCATATGAGATGAACTAATGCATAATACAGAGATCTTTATCGGCATAGTGGAATGTGATTAATGTAAAGATGATGTTACTTGAGTTTTGTGGTGTATACATGAGCGTGGGGTTGTTTTTATTTTTGTTCATTTAGTGGTTTGTGTGTGTGTTTGTTATTCGCGGATGGTTTATTTGGCTGGATGAGGTGTTGTTTTCAATAAAGGCACATGTGTTTTTGTTGTTGTAGGAATGTTTTGGCTTTGCTTGGTTTTGTTTGGCATGCTTCAGTTGTGTAGTTGGCGTTGGCGTGGATTGTTGCATCTTTTAAGCAGGTATGCAACAAGAGAATACACTGAAAAAAATATTGTCGTGAGGTCAAAGATTTCATGTCTTTCATGTAGTTTCAGCAGTGTACTTTGCGCATTTGTAAAAATGAGTTGAAGAGGTAAGTTTGCAAATAAATTAAAATTATTTAAGTTGTGGAATATTTCATCAAACAAGTTTTTTCAACAATTGTGCGTATCCTAAAAAAAAGGATACAGAATCAAACTGAACAAACTTAATAATTTAAAATGTTCTATGTACACATAAATAACAGAATTAAAAAATTTAGGAAAATTTATCACGTGGATCGGCTATAGGTCGGAAAGGGATATACGTATTTAATCGGCCTTTTTATACCCACCACCATCAAATGGTGACAGGGGTATAATAAGTTTGTCATTCCGTTTGTAACACATCGAAATATCGATTTCCCACTACATAAAGTATATATATTCTTGATCAGGGAGAAATTCTAAGACGATATAACGATGTCCGTCTGTCTGTATGCCTGTCTGTTGTAATCACGTTACAGTCAATAATGAAGCAATCGTGCTGAAATTTTGCACAAACTCGTCTTTTGTCTGCAGGCAGGTCAAGTTCGAAGATGGGCTATATCGGTCCAGGTTTTGATATAGTCCCCATATAAACCGACTTCCCGATTTGGGGTCTTGGGCTTATAGAAACCGCAGTTTTTATTCAATTTACCTGAAATTGGAAATCTAGAGCGATTGTAGGACCACAAATACGTGTGCCAAAAATTGTGAGTATCGGTCCATATTTTGGTATAGCCCCCATATAGACCGATCTCCCGATTTTACTTCTTGGGCTTATAGAAACCGCAGTTTTTATTCAATTTACCTGAAATTGGAAATCTAGAGGTATTGTAGGACCACAAATACGTGTGCCAAAAATTGTGAGTATCGGTCCATGTTTTGGTATGGTCCCCATATAAAACGACCTTCCGATTTGGGGTCTTGGGCTTATAGAAACCGTAGTTGATCTCCCGATTTAAATCCTTGGGTTTCTAGATACCGTAGTTTTTATCTGATTTTGTATAATTTATCTGATATTTATAATTGTAAATATTCTGGTATTTTAGGCTCACAAAAACGTGTATGGGATTAAGTTTTTATCGGTCCATTTGGTAATGCCTCCATATAGACCGACTTCACTTCTTGAGGGTGTAGAAGGCGCACTGATCATGAAAATTGCTTGAAACTCAATGTAAATTTCCAGATTTTACTTCTACAGATTTAAGATTTCAAATCAAGACGTTATTTTATAATTTTCTTGCACACTTACAAGAGATGTTAATGATTCCTCTAAAACTCAAACAAAAATGGTTCTTATAAATCCAGAATCTGATATAGTCATTAGCGTAGCTAGACAATTTTCCTAGGGGGTGCTATAGCCCCACTAGCTAAAACTTTATAGACTGAACTTATAGGTTCAACTAATGTTTTATTTCATAAAATTGAATAAAGAAATAGACATCAAAATAATTCGACAATCAATTTATAATAAAGCAACTAAAAGTACCCTACGGGAAATTGGTGCAAATTGCCACTGACGGACCTATCACAGAACTGGTACCTGTGCTGCAGTTAGTTGCAATTTTCACATTTACACAGAAAAAAAAAGTGTCTCGTAAATTTAAGAAGATTTTTACAATAATTTATTACAAGAATTTTCCAGAATTTTAGTTCATTTTTCGTATCTTCAACGAAAATTAACTACTCGAAAGGAAATTTTACAAATTCTAAGTTGCAATCGTTTAGTTCATGGCCTACAAAATACGATGGAAATTTCCTTAAAAAATTTCTTAACTGGTAGTTAAAAATTCGTTTGTCATGCTATAAATCTACTTGTGAAATGTAAAGTATTTTCTAAATAATAAGTGCAATTTACTATAAGATTTTTTTGTATGAGAAAATATTTTTTTACGAAAAATGAACTTGAAAATGGATAGCAATTTCTTACTGACAATTCCTATGGTTAATAATTGTTGGTAAAAAATTACCCAATGAAATATTTTTAGTTCACATGTAATTAAATTTATAGACATTTTCGTCAAAAATGGTAGATAACATTTCATGAAAATTATGCAAATTTTAAGTTAAACGTTTCATCGTTCATAAACTGGTGTGCCTTTACGAATATTATTCTTAGAGTAAATTGTCAGCATATGAGATGAACTAATGCATAATACAGAGATCTTTATCGGCATAGTGGAATGTGATTAATGTAAAGATGATGTTACTTGAGTTTTGTGGTGTATACATGAGCGTGGGGTTGTTTTTATTTTTGTTCATTTAGTGGTTTGTGTGTGTGTTTGTTATTCGCGGATGGTTTATTTGGCTGGATGAGGTGTTGTTTTCAATAAAGGCACATGTGTTTTTGTTGTTGTAGGAATGTTTTGGCTTTGCTTGGTTTTGTTTGGCATGCTTCAGTTGTGTAGTTGGCGTTGGCGTGGATTGTTGCATCTTTTAAGCAGGTATGCAACAAGAGAATACACTGAAAAAAATATTGTCGTGAGGTCAAAGATTTCATGTCTTTAAACTACGAATGCAAATTTTGCTTAGCATAGAAGACGCATTTCTCTAATATAAAGTTTGTTTCCTTGCCCAAAAGTCGATAAACTTTTCAATGAAGTCATATTATCCTTATAAGTAAGCGATTTCACTTAAAAATGGGTATCATAACATGAAAGAAAAATTGTTTGGCCTAAAGTCAACTTAACTTTAATAATTCAGAAAAATTCTTTAAATTTAGTGAAATTGTCCTTAAATTTGTTGTCTTTTTGCATCTTGACTACAAAGAAAAAATTCGTTCAAATATAGGACATGTTTTTCAACACTTTATTTTAAAGAGGTTTTTTACTTGAAACATAGCATAATTTCTACTGGTCGATTATTAATTTGGAAAATAAAGTTGTCGTTAACTCGTTTTTAAAGGACTTTGATAGCATATGAAGGAAAAAAGCAGAAAAAGCGAAAAATTAAAATTTACTTCCTAGAAGCAAGTACACAAAACCGAAATTTAAAAGAGAATTGTAAGTATCCTTACTTGTATTCTCCGCTTCTTTGGCTCGGAATCAATACCAAATTTTTTAAAGTAAAGACAAAATCTTTGGAACCGGGCATGCTTTTTTTTCAGTGTATAAAGGCATGGAATATTTTGGATTTTTGAGACATATATTGGTGTTTGTTTATTAAACCTATTAAATGAAAGTTATTAATATTTTATCGGTAGTTTAGAAAAAAGTTGTTAAGAATATTTAGGAAAATATGTATGTTGAAATTAAAATTGTATTGAAATTTTTATTATTCAATATAACAAATTAATATTCAATTCCAGATGAATTTGGAAATTTTTTGTTATATCTCAGCGTATAGTTTAGTCATAAATTGGTAAGTACATTTTTTTTTAAATGGCTTTCTTTTAAAAAGAATGTTTTTTTATGTACACAGAAAAAAAAGTGTCTCGTAAATTTAAGAAGATTTTTACAATAATTTATTACAAGAATTTTCCAGAATTTTAGTTCATTTTTCGTATCTTTAACGAAAATTAACTGCTCGAAAGGAAATTTTACAAATTTTAAGTAGCAATCGTTTAGTTCATAGCCTACAAAATACGATGGAAATTTCCTTAAAAATTTTCTTAACCGGTAATTAAAAATTCTTTCGTCATACTATAAAACTACTTATGAAATGTAAAATACTTTCTAAATAATAAGTGTAATTTACTATAAAGTGTTTTTGTATGAGAAAATATTTTTTTACGAAAATTAAACTTGAAAGCGGGTAGCAATTTCTTACTGGCAATTCCTATTGTTAATAATAGTTGGTACAACATTTCTCAATGAAATATTTTTAGTTCACATGTAATTAAATTTATAGAAATTTTCGTCAAAAATGGGTAGATATCATTTCATGAAGTTTTTGCTAATTTTAAGTTAAACGTGTCATCGTTCTTATACTGATATGCATTTAAGAGTATTGTTTTTAGAGTAAATTGGGGACAGATGCGATGAACTAATGCATAGTACAGAGATCTTTCTCGTCAAAGTGGAATATGTTTAATGTAAAGATGATGTTACTTGAAAATTTTTGAGAGTGAGAGCATGCAATGCAATAATGAGAAATGGTAGCGAGTGATGGGGATGTTGTGTAAATCTGAGCGTGGGGTTGTTTTTATTTTTGTTCTTTCAGTGGTTTGTGTGTGTGTGTTTATTATGCGCGAATGGTTTATTTGTCTGGATAAGGTGTTCTTTTCAATGAAGGCACATGTGTTTTTGTTGTTGTAGAAATGTTTTGGTTTTGTTTGGCATGCTTCAGTTGTATAGTTGGCGTTAGCGTGGGCTGTTGCACCTTTTTAGCAAGTATGTAACAAGGGAATATAAAGGAGTGGAATATTTTGGTTTTTTGAGACATATATTTGTGTTTGTTTATTAAAACTTTTAAATGAAAGTTATTAATATTTTAGCGGTGAGGTGTACAATGGCGAAGTGAAGATCGGTAGCTTAGAAAAAAGTTATTAAGAATGTTCAATATTTAGGAAAAAATGCTGAAATGGAAAGTATATTGAAATTGTTTTATCTAATTTAATTTTTATTATTCAATGTAAAAAATAAATATTCAATTTCAGAGTAACTCCAGATGAATTTGGAAAATTGTTTGTTACACCTCAGCGTATAGTTTAATCATAAATAGGCAAGTGTTCTTTTTTCAATGTGGTTTTCTTTTAAAAAATAATATTCTTTATGTATATTATTATTTGCTAATTATTATTATTATTAATATTTTTTAACCAGTTTCATGTTTTTCATTGTTGTAAAGAAATATTTAATTTAAGAGCAACCCCAGATGGATTCGGGCAAATTTTTATATTTCTCCTCAACGTATAATTTAATAGAGAAGTGGTAAAATTGGCTTTCTTTTCACTAGAATATTTACGTTTTTATGACCTTATTTTAGTATTACTTTAATCAAATATTTTTGGAAACCACTTTAATATTTTTAATGTAAAAAACAAATATTTAATTTCAGAATACCAACATTTTTATGAATTGGTAAGCTTTCTTTAACATTCTTTTAACCAGATTATTTACTTTTTTTACTTTTTTTATTATTTCTTTAATTAGATTTTTGGAAACCAATTTAATGTTTTTTATTTAATGTAAAAAATAAATATTTAATTTCAGAGTAACCCCAAATGAATTTCGATAACTTTTTAACCTCAGCGTACAATGTAATAAAGAATTGGTAAGTTTTATATTAAAACGTTGGCTTTCGTTTAACAAGAATATTTATTGTATTATGTCCTTCACATCGATAACAACACAATTTTATGAGTTAATATATTACTTAATTCATTATTTCTCTAATTGTTTCAGGTACAAACTTTATGAGGTACGTTTATCTAAGAAAAGTTGAATTCCTTACACCATTTAATAAAATGCCCCCAAATATGGTAAGTTACAAGTTAATTTAAAGAGCTAAAAAATTATATTTTATTACATGTTAATTTTTAAAAATTTTCATTATTCCTTCCATTTTTCAGCAAGATATGTGAAAAATATACGAAGAATAAAAAACTAAGGAAAAGTCAAAATGTCCAAAAAGCGAGTTAAAATAAACTACTTTCTTGTTCCACGTGGTCATAATTTTTATTCACAAAAAATTTGTATTAAGAACTTTCATCATAAGTTGTTATTATAAAGTACTTTTGCTCAAAGAAAGTTTAATTTTATTGTATGAACATTTTCATAATAGTAAAACGGTTTGTTGTTCCTTTAATTACTTAATTTATCTGTACTGTGGAATACTTGATTTAAAAATAGTTTAGTTGTCGACATTTTAAAGAGACTGTCTACCAATTTTTATTATCAGGTTTCCCAAAAAATAAGCAAGTAAACCAATATATTACTGACTTTTTAACTTGGTAGGGTTATATAAATCTTATGGTGTTGTAAAAATGAACTAAAATACAATGTTAAAGATGAACCAAAATTTAAGAGAATTATAAACTAGACAAGTTGAAAAAAATCTTAAGGGCTAAATCATGGTCAATATTACTACAGTTTAGTTCATTTTGCAATGGAAAAGGGTTCACTGTTTTTTCAGTGTATATTATTATTTGTTAATTAATTTTTTTGGAAACCAGTTTAATGTTTTTCTTTGTTTTAAAAACAACATTTAATTTCAGAGCAACTCCAGATGGATTCGAATAAATTTAAAAAATAGAGAATAGGTAAGTTTTCTTTTAGAAATTGGCTTTATTTCAACTAGAATATTTACGTTTTTGTGACCTTTTTATCATCAAAATTACATGTTTTTAATACCGTATTTTAGTATTTCTTAATTCAAATTTTTTGGAAACCAATGTAATATTTTTAATGTAAAAACAAATATTTAATTTCAGAATAACCCCTTAAAAATGTGGACAAATTTACTCCTTTGCCCGTAATTTAATAGTGAATTGGTAAGGATTCTTTAACTTTCTTTTAACCCTGGACAATCATACATATTTTTTGTACATTAACGTCATCCTTCGTCATTTTGACTACGGCTGATTTCAAGACGCTATAATTTTCATCGTGAGCAAAAAAGTGAACCAAACTTGAATTTTTTTCTTATTCAATTTGGTTTTACGTAGTATAAAACAAAAATTCATAAAACGGTCGAATTAGTATAACTTAAATTTACCATTTCCCAATAGACTAAAATGCATTTTACATCGAAAATTAAATTACGTGTCGTCATTTTGACGAATGATGACTGTTTAGGGTTATCAAGAATATTTGGTTTTTTATGCATATTATTGTTTTTTTCATTAGATTTTTTGAAAACCTATTTAATAATTTTATTTAATGTAAAAAATAAATATTTAATTTCAGAGTAACCCAAATAAATTTGGACAACTTTTTATATTTCCCCTCAGCGTACAATTTAATAGAGAATTGGTAAGTTTTATATTAAAACTTTGGATTTCTTTCAACTAGAATATTTATTTTATTATATCCTTCACAACGATAAAAACACAGTTTTATGAGTTTATTTAGAATACTTCATTATTTCTCTAATTGTTTCAGGTACATATTTTATGAGATACGTTTTCCAAAGGAAAGTTGAATTCCTTACACCATTTGATAAAATGCCCCAAATATGGTAAGTTACAAGCTAAAATGAAGAATTAAAAATTATATTTCATTACATGGTGTTAATTTTTAACAATTTTCATTATTGTTTCCATTTTTTACCAGCAAGATATGTGAAAAAAATTCCTACGATGAATAAAAAAGGATAAGTCAAAATATCCAAACAGCGGGTTCAAATGAACTACTCTCTGTTCCACGGGGTCATAATTTTTATTCACAAAAAACATTGTATTAAGAACTTTCATCATAAGTTTTTATAATAAAGTACTTTTGCTTAAAGAAAGTTTAATTTTAATGTATGAAAATTTTCATAATAGTAAAACAGTTTGTTGTTCCTTTAATTATTTAATTTTTCTGTACTGTGGAATGATTGATTTAATAATAGTTTAGTCAAAAGAGACTGTTAACCAATTTTTATTATCGGGTTTCCCACAAAATAAGCAACTAAACCAAAATAATACTGACTTTTTAACTTGGTAGGGGTATATAAATCTTATGGTGTTGTAAAAATGAACTAAACTACAATGTTATAGATGAACTAAAATTTAAGAGAATTATAAACTAGACAAGTTGAAAAAAATCTTAAGGGCTAAATCATGGTCAATATTACTACAGTTTAGTTCATTTTGCAATGGAAAAGGGTTCACTGTTTTTTCAGTTTAGTGAAATAATACTATCAGAATAACTGTTGGGGCCTAATCCCAACTCTCCGGCCTTAGTCAAACAACACTTGGAGATGCCCGAATGGGTTTTACTTTCCTCTGGTGTAACACTATTTGTAATGGGCAAAAAATTAACTCACTCTCGAAGGGGCAGATCACTACTGATGTGATAGTTTTTTGAGCCACATATACCGCAAATGCCCCCCGGGGCAGATAATATCAATTGCCTTGCCAAGCTTACAAGAAAAAGAATCTTTGGTGTTTCAATTGTAGCAATTCAATTTGTTTATTTGTGATACTTTCACACTTATATTGATGACTTATCCAACACTAATTATATCTGTCACTTAATGTTTGCCGTCGTTGCCGATTTCTTATTAGAACTATTCTGTTTAATTATTTACAAACTTTCACTGATTGGTTTTACTTTTCGTACACTGACGATGGTTGAGCTTCGCGCTCTATGATAATTTGTTCTTAACTACCGCTTCTATTATTCTTTCTCTCATCTCCTCTTCTCTTTAGACTACAGTGATCCCTTCGGATCACACAACGGCGGCAAACAATGGTGTGGAGGACGAAACGTTCACGCAATTAGGGATGCCCATTAAAGGCAATATTTGGTGTCGCATAACGAAAAGGCGTTCACACTTATTCGTGCGTGAACATACCGCCCCCCTTGCACCAACTGTGCAAGAAATTAAATTAATTATAAAATAATTCCAAATAAAATTAATCACAAGAGGGAAATTTAATTCAAAAACGATACAAGATTATAAACTTTTTCCTTAATATTGTTACGAATGTGATATTTCTTGATTTAGGTTTATTTAAATTAGTTTACGTTAATTTAAATTTCAAATTGTAACGATAAAATTACGTCATAACTTGTTAGAGTCATTTCTTTATTTTCTAGTACTTTCTTAAACATCTTTTGTGTTTCCAATCGTTCATTGTAAAAGTAACGCCTTTTGTTTTATGCCTGCACGACATCTACCTAATCTAGTAGAATGCACTAGATTATTAGCATAAGCCTAAAAGTATGTGTGCCATATCACCTGTAAAGTAACGCCGATAGAATATTCCAGATGGCTGTAGGCAATGAAGATAACCAGTTGAATATGTGGTGTTAGATAAATTGTACAAGATAGTTCTAGATGGTTGTAGGCCAGACTATCCAGAATTTTCGAAATCGTCAAATCACGGAATATAAGCCCTTGGCGGAGGGAGCAGTCAAGTCAGTCGTAAGCTAAAGTTTATACAGTACACATCGTAGAGCAAATAAGTGAAGCCATCAGTTAAACTAATAAATTGTAGATTGTCGTTATTTGAAAAGGACTGTGTTTTAATTATCGGGTTATTAAACACGCCTCAATATAAAAACGTAACAATTGGTGTCGGAAGTGAAATAACGGGAAAAAAATCTACAATGAAGTTTAATCAGCTTCGAGTGGAAGACTTGAAGAAGGAATTGAGCAAAATGGAGCAGCCGACTACAGGAAACAAGGCCCAATTACAAAAGCGACTACTGGAAGAGTTCGAGCGGCGCAGTATTGATATCGAAACACATGAGTCCGATTATAAGGAAGATCTTGACGAATCAGTAGTAGCCAGCGCCTTGGAAACTCCATCTGTAGCTTCTAATGTTGTTGATTACACATCGATGGTCAATATTTTGAGCAAAATGATGGAAGAAAATTCTTTAAAAATGCAAGAGAATTCTAGAAAATTGGAAGAAAAATTCGACGAAAATTCGAAAAAGATGGACGAAAATTCTAGAATTCTAAATGAGAATCTTCAACAAATTGCTAAAGGCATGGAAAAACGTGTGGACCATATCGAAAGCCAAATTGGGGAGCTGGATAAGAAGATTATTTCCGTGGATGAGAAAATTATGGTTCATGATGAGAAGTTTCTACACATTGAAAGAAAAATGTCAGAGCTGGAAATTAAAGGTGGACCAGTGCGCGTTATCGAGGGCTCGAAAACCAAACCTCCTGTTTTCGATGGCTCAACTTCATTTGATGTATTCAAATTCCAATTTGAAATGGTTGCTTCTAGAAATTTATGGAACGACAATGACAAAGCAATTGAACTTCTATTGGCATTAAAGGGCAACGCCGCTGATGTGATACAAAGCATTCCCGCTGCCTCTAGAAATAATTATAATGACGTAATAGCGGCACTTCAACGTAAGTACGGCGGAGAACATAAGCAAGACATCTTCAGAATGGAATTAAGAGGAAGAGTCCAGAAGTCAAATGAGACTCTACAAGACTTTGCAACAGAGGTTGAGCGGTTGATGCTTTTGACATATCCAGGAGAAAGTCATCCACTTGTGGACCGCATCAAGATCGAGACCTTTGTGAATGGAATTAGAGACCCTGATATAAAATGCGCGACATATGCGTCACAAAAGGCTACATTCGCAGAAACAGTAACATTTGCACTTGCACAAGAAACTGCGAGATTGTTGGCACGACCTCAAATTCACAAGGTACGCAGAGTGGAGACCGAGCAAGATGAATCAAATTCCGTGATTGACTCAGTGAAAGAAGCAGTTAAGCAGGCAATGCAAGAAATGCAAGAAATGAAGCAGGAGACAACTAAATCCAGAATAAAGTGCTATAACTGTGATAAGCCTGGACATTTTGCTCGTGAATGTAAAGCACGTCGTAAGCGATCAAGATCGAAATCGCCTTCACCGCCAAACAATAGCCATATGTGGGTGAACCCACAGTCCAGTGATTCACATTTAAACTAAATCGAGCTAGTTCAGCGGGGCAAGAGCTGGCTCCCACATGTGATGGCCCCACAATCTCTATAGCAATAGTTCAACAGAAAAATAACAATTTGACTATTGCGGGTGGTATTAATGGATACAAGCGAACTTTGACGTTGGATACTGGGGCATCGAAATCTATTATTAGATCCGATTTAGTAAGAGGAAAAGTTACACCACTAATTGGAGTCAAACTACGCACGGCTACAGGTGAACCCGCAACTGTATATGGAAAGGTTCCTGTAAAGTTAACCATTGCAAACAAATCCGTTAATTATATTAATTAATTATATTATATGGGTTTCTATGAATGAAGATTGTGAAGTCGGCAAATTGTGGGTTGTTGAACCAGCAGAAAATAAAAACAACAACATCTTGATAGCAAATGCCCTGGTAACAACAAATGAAGAGGGACTTATACCAGTTCGAGTTTTGAATTTATCTGACCATCAAGAGCAAATTGGAAAATTTTCGGACATTGGCAAATGTACTCCTGCCGAAGCAATAGTCAACTTGGAAAGCAAATCTCCAAAGAAGCATAATGAAGTGATGAAACAACTGGAAGGTTATGTCGAAACTTGGACACGTCATCTATCACCGTCCGAGAAAAATAAAGCCAAGAAATTGTTATGGAAAAATGCCTCCGCCTTTGCCATTGAGAAGAAAAATCAAGGGAGAACATCTGTGGTGAAGCATGAAATAAATACCACAGAAGAAAGACCCATAAAACAGGCACCACGAAGTGTCCCTCTAGCAAAACGAGATGAGGTTCAAAAGCTCGTTAAGGAAATGGCGGAAAGTGGTGTGATTGAACCATCATCAAGTCCTTGGTGCTCGCCAGTTGTGCTGGTCAAAAAGAAAGATGGAAGTACCCGATTTTGCGTGGACTACAGAAAATTGAATGATGTTACCAAAAAGGACAGTTATCCGCTTCCACGCATTGATGACACGTTGGACACACTAGCCGGAACAACATGGTTTTCCACGCTTGATTTGCAGAGTGGATATTGGCAAGTAGAGATCGCCGAGAAAGACAAAGAAAAGACAGCTTTTGGCGTTAATGGCGGTCTTTGGCAATTCAATGTAATGCCATTCGGGCTCTGCAATGCTCCGGCTACGTTCGAGCGATTGATGGAGCGGGTGCTAAAGGGGTTGCATTGGAAGTCCTGCTTGATATACCTCGACGATATCATAGTGATGGGCAAAACATTTGACGAGCACCTTAAGAACTTGAAAGACGTTATCCAGCAATTGTCAGCCGCTGGCTTACGACTTAACGCCAAGAAGTGCTCGCTTTTCCAGCGAGAAGTTAAGTACCTGGGTCATCATGTTACAGCAGAGGGCATATCCACCGATGAAGACAAAATTCAAGCAGTAAAAGATTGGCCACGTCCACGGAATCTCCACGAGTTGCGCAGCTTCCTTGGTTTATGCACATACTACAGGCGTTTCGTACCAAACTTCGCCAGCATCGCCGCAAGCCTCCATAAATTAACGCAAAAAGGTACGAAGTTCCAGTGGAGTGAAGAACAGGAACAGTCATTTCATCATCTAAAAGAACTTTTATGTTCAACTCCTGTTCTGGCGTATCCAATTCCTGGCGAAAAATTTGTTTTGGATACAGATGCCAGTGCGTACGAAATTGGTGGTGTACTATCTCAACAGATTGAAGGTAAAGAAAAGGTCATCGGATATTTTAGCCGAACGTTATCCAAGCCCGAGAAGAACTATTGCGTAACAAGAAGAGAGCTGCTTGCTGTCATAGAAAGCGTGAAGCATTACCACAAATACTTGTATGGACAGAATTTCTTGCTAAGAACTGACCATTCAGCTCTACGATGGTTGCTTCAATTCAAGAATCCGGAAGCTCAGCTGGCACGTTGGATAGAAAGACTCCAAAGCTATGATTTCAGCATCGAACATAGAAAAGGTGGCAAACACGGCAACGCGGACGCCTTGTCACGTCGACCTTGTAATGTCGAGTGCAAACACTGCTCGAAAGCTGAACATAAGGAAGAAATCGTGGATATCAGGCTGTTGCACGTCGAATCTGGAGTGGACTGGCCAGCAGAACAGCGTAAAGATCTCATTTTGAGCAAAATTATTTCGGCGAAAGAAGAAGATAAGAAACCCAGTAAGAAAGACATCGCAGCCGAAAGCCCACTTATGAAATCATACTGGGCTCAATGGGACAGTCTATGTCTGGTCAACGGAACCCTACAACGAAAGTGGGAAAGTGAAGATGGCAAGAATAGCCGCAACTTGATAATCGTGCCAGATTCCAAGGTAAAGGATGTTTTGACGGAATTCCACAATGGACCTAGTGGAGGTCACTTAGGAATAACCAAAACAGCCGAGAAAGTGAAGCAACGATTCTACTGGGTTGGATGCCAGAAATCAATTGCTGAATGGGTGGCAAATTGTGAGAAGTGCATAAAGGCGAAAGGGCCAAGACGAAAAAGTAGAGGTCTTATGCAAGAGTATAGGCCAGGAGCGCCTTTTGAAAGAATAGCAATGGACGTTGCAGGGCCTTTCCCAGTAAGTGATTCTGGAAATCGATATGTCCTTGTGGTCATGGACTACTTCAGCAAGTGGCCAGAAGTTTATGCCATTCCTAACCAAGAGGCGAAGACGATTGTAGATGTAGTCGACAAGAACTGGATATGTCGCTACGGTGTACCGACCGAGATACACTCAGACCAAGGAAGAAATTTTGAATCGGCCATATTCAAAGAGATGTGTGACTCCCTTGGTATCAAGAAATCAAGGACTACGCCATTGCATCCGCAGTCTGATGGCATGGTAGAAAGGTTTAATCGCACTCTGGAAGAACATCTTCGAAAGGTGGTGGATAACGGCCAACGAGACTGGGACGATCATATACCAAAGTTTTTGCTGTCGTATAGATCAGCCATACATGATTCTACGTCACGAACACGGGCCAAGGTCCTATTCGGAACGGAATTGAAGTTGCCCGGAGATTTGATATTTGGCGCTACACCCAATGAGCTCGCCATGGAAGAAACCAGTAACGACATACCAAACACATTTGGTAAAGTTCACGAATCAGTGCGAAACAAAATAAAAATGGTTAGTGTGATATATCCTGTATCTCAGTAACCTTTGTGTTAAAATATTTATGGCATCGAATTACCTTTGAATTGATATAGAAAATTATTTTCCATTTTTTTTATTATTTGATTTGAATTGAATAAACAAAGACACATTAATTGGCGACGAGGATAAAAATATAATGGAGCAAGCGTTTGAACAAATTTTGGAACGTCAGCAAGCTTGGGCACAACAAATGCTGACACAACAACAGGAATTCTTTGCAAGTGTATTGAACCAGCGTATAGCTAGTCCAGCTGTTAGTACATTGCCAGGAAGTATATCAGTGCCGAAATTTCATCACTTTGAGGAAGAAGTGACCGAATTTGATTCCTATAAGAGACAACTAGAGGAACATTTTAAAGCTTATGGAGTGGATGATGACGGTCGCAAAAGATCCTTTTTATTATCTTGGATTGGAGATAAAACATTTTGCGTTCTACAGAAACTTGTTGGGAAGGAGAGACTACAGTTATTGTCCTACACAGAGTTGATCAGCAGCTTACAAACACACTACAAAAGTAAGACACATGTAATCAAAGCAAGATATGAGTTTTATAAGAGATTGAAACGAGAAGGAGAAACTTACAATCAGTGGGTTACTGAATTGAGAGGTATGGCCAGAGAGTGTAATTTTGTATGTAGAAATGCAACCTGTTCTACTGAATATTCTGATGAACTTATTCGAGATATAGTGATCTTATATACACCGGATGAACCGGTTAGAACTGCTGCACTACATAAGGAGGAACCAACACTTAAGGAAGTGATGCAGATTGCTGAGACATTTGAAACTACCCAGAAAACAATTAATAGTATAAAAGCTAATAATACTGGCGATTCAGAGATTTTAGTGGTAAGAAATAGTTCCAGGAAAACATACGACCAAAGCTCGAATCAAGACTATAGGAAACGGAAATCGAGTCAGCAGTGGCCATCATGCACGGGCTGTTTTAAGACACATGAGAAAGAACAATGTAAATATCGTAGAGCCCAATGTTATATATGCAAGAAAATCGGTCATATTGCCCCGGTATGCAAGTCAAATCAGAATACTAATACTCACATACGAACGGTAGAAGACGAATTTGCAATGCTTTCATGTGATGTTGATTATAGTATCATTACAAGAACAGGCAACAAATTAGTTCTGAACGTGGAAATTAACGGTAAGGAAATGGAGTTTCAATTTGATACAGGTGCTATGAAATCTGTTATTGGAATCAGAGGGTACAACCAGCTAGGAAGCCCCCAACTGCAATACACAGACGTTAAGCTCTTCGGATATGGTAAGACCGAAATTCCCGTATTGGGTTTACTGAAAGTTGAAGTAAAAATTGAAGGGGAAATAAAAAACTTGGAGCTTATTGTTGCGGACTCAGTAGAGTGTTCAAATATATTCGGACTCAATTGGTACGATGAATTTAAAAGAGTTCATATTTTTAAGATTGAGGACAACGTACATATAGAAAATATATGTAAAGAATATAAAAAACTGTTTTCAAAAGAACTCGGCTTATGTAAAACTATGATGGGACATATATATATGAAATCGAATGCCAGGCCAAAATTTTTTAAATCTAGACCAATTCCGTATGCTATGAATGACCTTTTTAAGGAAGAAGCAGAAAGGTTAATTAAGTTAGGTATATGGAAACCGATTAAATACAGTCAATGGGCATCTCCACTTGTTATAGTGCCAAAACCCAACAACAAAATTAGGGTTTGTGCAGATTTCAAACTTACAATTAATCCTCAGATGGACGTGGAAAGATATCCTATACCCCGTATTAGAGATTTGTTTCATAAACTACGAAATGGAAGCTATTTTTCTAAGATAGACTTATCAGATGCATACCTACAAATTGAAATGGATGAAGAATCTAAGGCACTTTTGGTAGTCAACACCCCATTAGGATTGTACCAATACCAGAGGTTACCATTTGGTGTTGCTAGTGCTCCCGCCATATTTCAACGCCTAATCGAACAGACAATCCAAGACATACCAGGTTGTGTCAATTACTTAGATGATATAATTGTAACGGGAGATACAGAAGAAGATCATTTAAAGAACTTAAGACTCTTGTTCCAAAGGTTGACAGAGGGGGGATTTCGATGCAATCGTGATAAATGCTCGTTTTTAAAGTCAGAAATTGAGTACTTAGGTCATGTAATAACTAAGTCTGGGATTGTTCCTTCGGGTGCAAGAACAGAGGCAATCAAGAAACTGCCTCGGCCCAAAAATATTTCAGAGTTACAGTCTTTCTTGGGAAAAGTAAATTATTATTGCAATTTTATTAACAATTATTCTACCATATGCGGTCCCTTAAATCTACTTCGTAAGAAGGAACAAAAATTCGTTTGGGGAGACCAACAAGAAAGTTCATTTCAAGAATTGAAAAGACAGCTAGTGGAAATAGCAGAGCTGGTACATTATGATGAGAACATGGGAATTGTTTTAGCAACTGATGCTTCGTCGTATGGATTGGGAGCTGTAATATCACACAAATTCCCTGATGGTTCAGAACGACCGATTGCCTATGCATCAAAAACCCTGTCAGAGAGCCAGAATAACTACAGCCAGATAGAAAAAGAAGCTCTATCTATTATATTTGGTGTTCGAAAATTTCATGAATATTTATACGGACGGGAGTTCATATTAGTGACGGATCACAAACCACTGGTCACTATATTTGGTCCAACGAAAGGAATTTCAACAACCACGGCGAATCGTCTTCAGAGGTGGGCCGTGATCCTTTCTGGATATAATTATACAATAAAGTATAAAGGCACTAAACACCACGGAAATGCCGACGCATTGTCCAGATTACCTTACAAAGAGGATAAAAGATTTGATGAGTCGGTGGAGGGAAATGAGGTTCATGTTATAGCAAGTTTAGAAAATTTTCCCGTGAATGCAAAACAAGTCGCAGAGCACACTAAAAAAGATCGAATATTAGGACAAGTTTTAAACTGGGTACTAGAGGGGTGGCCCGAAAAAGTGGCTGACAAAGACTGCTTGCCGTATTTTCATCACCGATACAACCTTACACAACGCGATGGAGTCTTGATTATGCAGACTGACTACAACCGTATAGTTATCCCAAAGCAGTTACGTTCTAAAGTTTTAGAGATGATGCATGAAGGTCATTGGGGTATTGTTCGCATGAAGCAGATAAGTAGACGTTATTGTTGGTGGCCCAAGATAGACGATGATATTTGTAGACTGGTATCATCTTGTCGCGCATGCATTATACATTCTTCAGATCCTCCTAAGCAGTTTTCACCTTGGCCGGAGACTTCTGCTCCGTGGCAACGAATACATTTAGATTTCGCTGGACCATTCCATGATTATATGTGGTTAGTTCTTATCGACACCTATTCTCAATTTCCGTATATAGTAAAGATGAAAAATGCTACGTTGACAGTGACAATAAGAGCTCTGCAGTCAATTTTTGCGACGGAAGGCTTACCGGAAACCATTGTAACAGATAACGGAACTCAATTTACGTCACATGAATTTTACTGTTTTTGTGAGAAAAACGGCATTAAGCACTTAACAACTTCACCGTTTCATCCAGCGTCAAATGGACAAGCCGAGAGATTTGTGAGAACAGTGAAAACATCATTAAAAAAGCAAATTGAGGGAGGTAAGAGTCTCGAAACTGCCCTACTAGCTTTTTTGAGTACGTATAGAACAACCCCAAACAAGAATGGCAAATCGCCTGCAGAACTGCTTCATGGGCGCCAACCCCGAACATTGTTGTCTTTGTTGAATCCTACAATGAATTCATGGAGGGAGGAAGAAAAAACGGAAGCAAAATCGAAGTATTTCAACGTTAATGAAAGAATTGTGTTCAAGAACTTTGGCAAAGGGGAAAGATGGCTACCGGGGGTCATACTAAAACGGATGGGCAATGTAATGTATTGGATTAGAAGTGGAAATAATTCATTAATTAAAAGACATAGAAATCAAATAAAAAGGTCAAATGTATCGTCAGAGTTCACCGAATTGTCTCAAGCCGCCCGATTATTAATGGATGCTTGTGAGTCGAAGCTGGGCGGGACCAACACGTATTCTGTCCCATTGTTGATCGATGGAGACTCTTCTACAATTAATTCGAGAGATACTCCAATTGTCGGAAGGGACAGTAATAATACCAATGAACACCCAGAATCAATACCACTCCCACAACAGATCCACACTCCAGATGTTGGTGACGCTGTATATAGTAGGGAAAATCCAATACCACGTTTGAGGAAATCGGAGAGGGTTAAACGCAAACCTATTCGCTACTCTCCGATGATGGCAAACAAATTGGCACGGAGGATGTGATATATCCTGTATCTCAGTAACCTTTGTGTTAAAATATTTATGGCATCGAATTACCTTTGAATTGATATAGAAAATTATTTTCCATTTTTTTTATTATTTGATTTGAATTGAATAAACAAAGACACATTAGTTAGCAACAGAATGAAGGCGAGATATGATCGTGCAGCAAACACTAAGGGCTTTAGTGAAGGACAACTGGTTCTGTTATTCAACCCGCAACGAAAGAAAGGATTATGTCCTAAACTACAAACACAGTGGGAAGGCCCATATAAAGTCATCAAGAAGATCAATGATGTTGTTTACCGCATTCAAAAAGACGACAGCCCAAGGTCAAAGATGAAAGTCGTTCACCTGGAACGTTTGGCTCCATACGGAACGGGTTCTGTGCCTATTCGGGACGAACAGGCTTAAGCGGGAGGCAGTGTTACGAATGTGATATTTCTTGATTTAAGTTTATTTAAATTAGTTTACGTTAATTTAAATTTCAAATTGTAACGATAAAATTACGTCATAACTTGTTAGAGTCATTTCTTTATTTTCTAGTACTTTCTTAAACATCTTTTGTGTTTCCAATCGTTCATTGTAAAAGTAACGCCTTTTGTTTTATGCCTGCACGACATCTACCTAATCTAGTAGAATGCACTAGATTATTAGCATAAGCCTAAAAGTATGTGTGCCATATCACCTGTAAAGTAACGCCGATAGAATATTCCAGATGGCTGTAGGCAATGAAGATAACCAGTTGAATATGTGGTGTTAGATAAATTGTACAAGATAGTTCTAGATGGTTGTAGGCCAGACTATCCAGAATTTTCGAAATCGTCAAATCACGGTATATAAGCCCCTGGCGGAGGGAGCAGTCAAGTCAGTCGTAAGCTAAAGTTTATACAGTACACATCGTAGAGCAAATAAGTGAAGCCATCAGTTAAACTAATAAATTGTAGATTGTCGTTATTTGAAAAGGACTGTATTTTAATTATCGGGTTATTAAACACGTCTCAATATAAAAACGTAACAATATAATTCAAACTTTTCCATAGGGATAAATCTTTAAACTTAAATAGCAAGCCCGACCAGGGGCAAAATCAATTTCATTGTAAATAATATCTCACGCCCATCCAGGGGCAAATCACAAACTTCAACTTCATTTGACATTACAAGTTCTTAAGGGACATAAGGCAATCTCAATGCAAATTACTATTAGGTCCTTAAGGGACATAAAGAGAATCATGCTTCGTCGTAGACTCCCAAGCCTCTTGGTCCACTTCCAAAAAAAACCATCCAAAAATAGTATTCTGGATGTATAGTGTATCCTTCTCCTTCTCAGGCAGGCCTAGAAACACTCGCTGGGCAACATCCTGCCCCAAAACTACAGCACAATTTGCGGGCAAGTAGAATGAGCAGTCAGCCACATCCTCAAAACCGTACATCTTCCATACTGGCGCTGGTCGAACTGGGCGAAGAGGAGTGTAAGGCGACGGGACAAACCTCGCCTCTAAAGTCGTTGTTAAAGTTCTTACTTCGCTGTGACTATCCGTCAGAATGAATTCAAATGGAAGTTTCGGTTCTTCCTCGAAGTCGAACGTCAAATATGGATTACTTGGCACAAATAACTCTTTGGGGCATTAGGGTCCATTAAGATGCGAACCACTTTAGACTCCTCTTCCGCTTTCGAGCGCCGCATCAACACCAGTGCTGTCATATCGATCCATTGAGATTTTAGCACATCAATAGGGTGAAGCAATGTGTGGTGACCGAACCAACAAATGCGACAAGGCCCGCACTTGCACTTATTAATTTCATGTGAGTAGGCTAAGCAATTCTCACACACACGGTTCTGGTGGACATAGCGGGTTTTCTCCGATGGGGACAGTGATAAGAAGCGTCGACACAGCTTTAGCGAGTGTCTTGTATTACACATGAGGCAGCGGTACTCTTCTTGATATTGAGCCATAACTGTAGAGAGACAGAAATCACTTTCATTAAATTTGGTCCGAAGAAATGCTGATGTGGGACAGTGTGGAGAAGAGGCAGACAATGGCGAAAACTTATTCAGTTCGAGGTAGTAAAACTAATTTATGCACCGGTCGAGTTATCGATCCAGACGGTGTCTTCAAGTCGACAACTCTAACCTGGCCATCTGACCCCGCGTATACTTTAGTAATTCTACCGAGGCGCCACTCATTAGGGGATCCCGGTTCTTGGCGCAGTACGACCATGTCACCTATTTTCAAATTTTCTAATGGCCTCTGCCATTTATTTCTTTTGTGAAGCTCTTTAAGATAATCAGACTTCCACCTGCGACAGAAATCTTGCTGTACAATTTTGAGCCTACTGTAATGTTTGCCGTGAGGTAGGCAAACGGTCACCAAGAACAAAATGGATGCTTGCCGGAAGTAGGCAAGTGTTCACACAAAAACAAAAAAAGGATTTATGCAGAGATTCCTAAATCCCTACCTGCCCGAATTTTGGCCGGCGCTTAAGAGCACCACTAGACCAGCTAATTTTTGTTGCAGGCACTCTACAGTGCCACTTCAACGAAGAGAAAAATAAAAGCCAGTTGTTTAGGCTCTGTGTAATATCTTTCTGATTTTATTTTCGAAAATGCAATGAATTTATACAAAATTTGGAACTTAGAATTATTGACTATTGAGTGAAAAATGTACTAATACTATTTCAATAAATGGAGTATAGAACTATGGAGCTCACTTATACATGCATATATTTCTATGAAAAATTGATCTACATTTTACCAATACTTTTACTTTCTTTGAGATGCAGGCCTTTCTTAATTCCTATTGGTGGTCATTTGACTCAATTCTGAGTTCATGCAGTTGGTCTATTTACAAAACAATGTATGCAATCCCAACTGGAAACTCTAAACCAATGAAAAGTGTCACATGCCACCAACATCTAATTGGAACTCCACTGAGTGCATTCAACTCAGTCACTAACAAGTGTGTGACTGACCTGCGTCAACAAAAACAAAATATGAATGCACCGAGAATGCAAGTGGATCAAAAATAAAGTACTGTATGCTAATGGGAATGCATGTGTAAGTGAAGAATAAGGGGGAAGAAGTGGAGAGTGTGTTTGGTCACACTACACCCTCGCCCTTAAGAGAAATGTACACAATTTGGTTATTTCATAGAACAAATTGGGTACATTTTTGTAATGTGATATTTATTGTGTTATATTGTAGTGGTTTGTTTACAAATTTGTGTTTTGCTGTACAGAGTTTTCTTTGATATGTGATACTAGATATAAGTGGTTAGCTAGTTGATATATATAAACATATATATATTTTTGTTTGTTTTAGAATACGTACATATTAGAAATACAATGATTAAATTTGGTATTTTTTAAATAAATTTTTGTGTACAGTTTTTTCTTTATAATCTATTTGTAGTGTTACATTTAAATTATCTATATTTGATATTCTATAGGGACCATGGTAAGGTGGCTGATTTTTTTTTTCTATTTTCCTTTTTTACTAAAACTAAATCACCTATTATAAGGTCTATCCTATTTGTATTTATCAAAGAGTTCTGGCTTCTCTTAAGTTTTACTTGTTCTACTAGTTTCGTGGCATTTTCAATAGAGATTTTTAGTCTTAATTTCAGCTCGTTTGCGTAGTTATCTAAGTCATAAACTTTTTCAGCGTTCATTATGTTTTCCCCTGGTATTTTCGGTAATTTACCAAAAATTAGTTCGAATGGTGAATACCCTGTATCAACATGTGGCGTTGTGTTATATGCGAATGCATAATATAGTATCCACTCATTCCAAATATCGTCATTTACAAAAGACAAAAAGTATTCATTTAGAACTCTATGGTTTCTTTCGACTGTTCCCAAGGTTTCGTGGTGATATGGTGTAGAAAATCTTTGTTCAATCCGTAATAGATTGCACATTTCATTCATCAAATCTTTCACGAATTCAGTGCCTCTATCGGATTTCAAAGTTTTGAATATCCCATATTGCAAAATTAGGTTTTCATTCAAACATTTTGCTATCGACTTGGCTTCTTTAGTCTTCATAGGAACGGCTATGACATACTTGGTTAATTCACATTGCATTGTCAATATGTAGCGATAATTGTTTGAGGGGCGTAAGGGGCCTACTGTGTCAATGACAACTACATTGAAACTGTCTGTTGGTGTGTCCGTTTTCATTAACGGTTCTTTTGTGTGTTTTATTTGCTTGTTTCTTTGGCATAAATCACAAGTTGACACATATTTTTTTCACCATTTTAGACATATTCTTCCATACATATTTTTGTTTTAATTTTAAAATTGTTTTTCTGACTCCAAAATGACCTCCGCATGGTGTATCGTGATATATTTTAATCAGTTCTAATTGTTCCGGATTACTTTTTATTTCTCGAGGTTTTTCATACAACAAAATATTGACGTCATACTTCTTCAAATAATTGTTCATTTTTTCTTTAAATTTCCCTAGGGTTATCATTTTAAATATTTCGTCACCTTTTTCTAGTGCGAAAGTTTTAACATTCATTCTGCTTAACTCAGATGATAGTTTCTCCCAAAGATTACCTGAGTAATAGGGATTATCACTACATCTTACGCGCGATTCGTTCACAGAATGATCATAATCAATATTCAATTTCTTAGTCGACTTATCTATAATAAATTTCAATTTTCTCGCGAGTTTAATATCTTTAATAGATGTGCATTCCCAAACTTTGAGTTGATCAGACTCATTATGGGAAGACATCTCTTCCTTCCTATCCTCTTTATCTGTGCACATTTTTCTTTTCATCCCTCGAGTTATCACCAGCGATTTTTTAACTTTCTCATCTATTTCTTGAGGTATCATCGATCTCAATGAATCGGAGTCTATCTTTTACGCGATAATGCATCTGCATTTGTATTATTTGTTCCTTTTTTATAAACAATTTCAAAATCATAATCTGATAGTTCAAGTCTAATTCGAGTCAATTTAGAACTGGGGTTCTTGTGAGTAAACAAAGAAACTAAAGGTCGATGGTCTGTAACCACAATAAATTTCCTACCATACAAATATGGATGGAAAAATTGGATACCCCAATGGATTCCTAATAGTTCCTTTTCTATGACGGGTTTGTTTTTCTCATATTTATTAAGAGTACGGCTTGCGTAAGAAATTGGCTTATCCTCACCTATTTCGCCTTGAGACAATATAGCACCTAACGCACAATCAGATGCATCCGTTGTTAATATGAACGGTTTGTCGAAATCTGGATATTGCAAAATCGGTGGAGTTATCAACTTAGTCTTAAGTGTTTCGAAAGCTTCCTGACATTGTTGTGTCCATTCGAATTTGGTATTTTTCTTCACAAAGGCATTCAAACACGCTGTTATATTTTCAAAATCTTTAATAAAACGTCGATAGTAGTTGCAAAATGCTACGAATCTTCGCACTTCGTCTGCATTTTTAGGCAAAGGGTACTTAGTGATAGCTTCAAACTTGGAAGGGTCTGGTCTAATTCCATTTGCAGTTATCAAATGACCTAAATAAACTACTTCTGGTTTCAAAAAACAACATTTATCTGGATTAAGCTTTAAATTGTACTTCGAAAGCCTATCGAGCACCTTTACGAGATTTGTATTGTGATGTTTAAAACTACATCCAAAAACAATTATATCATCTACGTAAAGAAAATCTTCAGATTCCAATCCAGATAAAGTTATTGAAAGCATCCGTTGAAAACTATTGGATGATATTTTGAGACCAAACGGTAGTCTAGTATACTGGTAATGACCATTAGGTGTTGAGAATGCTGTCAATGGTCTAGACTTTTGATCAAGTTCTATCTGATGGAACGAGCTTGTCATGTCCAGAGTTGAAAAATATTTAGCTCTACCAAGTCTATCCAAAATGTCGTCTAAACGGGTTAAAGGGAACTTGTCATTCACTATTTTATCGTTCAACTTCCTAAAATCAACTACTAATCTCCATTTCTTCAAGTCTGTTTGGCCTTTTTTTGGAACTAATAACAATGGTGCATTGTAAGGGCTAACAGATGGTTCTATTATTCCAGTTTCTAAAAGATTTTGTACTTGAGAGTTTATTTCCTGTATATGCGTCTGTGGCAATCTATAATTTTTGATGTATACTGGCGTTTTGTCATTCATATGTATTGTTTGCTTATAAAAATTGTTTGACGTAAGTTCTGTACCTTCAAGATGAAATATTGATTGATATTTCCTCAAAATGGACATAATTTCTGCCCTTTGAGTATCACTCAAACCATCCAGATTGATTTTCTGCAACAAATTTTGAAAATGTTGATTCTCAGCATTATCAGAATTCTGTTGAGTATACAGAACGTCATAATTGCTAAGTGGTACTGTATCTATTTTTAAATTTTCTATTGATATATCCTGATCCGAAACATTTAATATTTTAATGTGTTTGTTTCCATTGCATGGAACTATTGAATTTGCCAAAAACACGCCTTGTCGTATCTCTTTATTTAAAATAACCGCGTTCTCTTTCAAAACAATATGAAACGGTATGATTACCTCGCTTCTTCTTGGTACAAATACTCGATTTATCTTGGCGGAACTATCATGTATGGGAATTGTAATATATTCGTTGTCCAGCTCAAATGTTAGGACATACTTGTCGTAATCTATATTACATCTATACTTTAATAAAAAATCTCTTCCTAAAATCCCATCCGTACTTATCGGGATGTCATTTGATATGAGCTGTATATCATGCTCTAATATAGTGCCATTTACATTGATTTTTATTCTAGTTGAACCTAAAGACCTAACTATTTCTCTTGAAATGCCCGACAGATTACAATAGTCGTTAGCATTTTCTTCATATCTGTGCAAGATTTTTCCTTGCAAAGGGAAACATCCGCTCCTGTATCAATGAGAAATGTGAGCGGACCATATAATTCCTCAAATTGGATGATATTGCAAATATTTTCTTTTCTTTTAATGATTCATCCCCGAAGATGTAGGTGTTCGCATCTCCGGTACGAATAAGTTTCCGTGAACATCTCCCTGCTCTTCCATGTAATTCACGTTCCTACTCCTTTGATTACTATTCCTATTATTGTTCCTATTATAATTACCTCTCGAGTTATAGTTATTAAAATTACGTGGATTACTATTGCTATTATAGTTACCATTATTGTTATTACTATTAAAATTCCTATTATACCTTCTATTAGGGTTGTTAGACCCCCTAAAATTGTTATTATTCCTATTATTACCTACACCGGTATTACTGTAATTATTATATCTATTGGCATTATTCCTACCTCTATTAGCATTGGTGGCTTGATACAAGACCTGTTGCTGTTTTGAACGTGATGCAGATCTCTGAGCCACTTGGAGAGCACAAGTGAAAGTATTTACATTACTGGCCTCAATGATTGAAATTAGTTGCTTATCTTGCAAACCGTTCACCAAAGTATGGAAAGCTATGGCATTGTTCGTATTAACGATACTAGCCCTACAGCTCTCGCCTTGCTCCGCTATCTGAATTTCGTTTAACTCAGAAATCAGGCTTTCAATCTTTGATGCAAAACCGTCGAGATTTCCATTCCGTTCACTGAGATTAGTTAACTCGCCCAGAATGGCAATTGGTGTTTTTATTGATTTATAAGCCTTTTTCAAAGCTCCTATAATTTCCGGAATCGTTCTCGGAGGTTCATCCTGCTTGATTCTCTTTTGTTCGTCCTCTTCTTCCTTCATGGATGACAATGAATATGGGGTCTTCCTTATAAATGGTTTCGAAGATGGCAGGATCGCCATGTAATGTTTGCCGTGAGGTAGGCAAACGGTCACCAAGAACAAAAAGGATGCTTGCCGTGAAGTAGGCAAGTGTTCACACAAAAACAAAAAAAGGATTTATGCAGAGATTCCTAAATCCCTACCTGCCCGAATTTTGGCCCGCGCTTAAGAGCGCCACTAGACCAGCTAATTTTTGTTGCAGGCACTCTACAGTGCCACTTCAACGAAGAGAAAAATAAAAGCCAGTTGTTTAGGCTCTGTGTAATATCTTTCTGATTTTATTTTTGAAAATGCAATGAATTTATACAAAATTTGGAACTTAGAATTATTGACTATTGAGTGAAAAATGTACTAATACTATTTCAATAAATGGAGTATAGAACTATGGAGCTCACTTATACATGCATATATTTCTATGAAAAATTGATCTACATTTTACCAATACTTTTACTTTCTTTGAGATGCAGGCCTTTCTTAATTCCTATTGGTGGTCATTTGACTCAATTCTGAGTTCATGCAGTTGGTCTATTTACAAAACAATGTATGCAATCCCAACTGGAAACTCTAAACCAATGAATAGTGTCACATGCCACCAACATCTAATTGGAACTCCACTGAGTGCATTCAACTCAGTCACTACCAAGTGTGTGACTGACCTGCGTCAACAAAAACAAAATATGAATGCACCGAGAATGCAAGTGGATCAAAAATAGAGTACTGTATGCTAATGGGAATGCATGTGTAAGTGAAGAATAAGGGGGAAGAAGTGGAGAGTGTGTTTGGTCACACTACACTACGCCAACGATTTTGAAGAGATATTTTGCCTGGAATCTCTTCTGGTTCAGCAGGGGACAATAAAGATGAGCCTATCAGAAAGTGAGCTGGGGTCAATACGGAAAAGTCATCTGCACCTTCAGTCATAGGTGTAAGTGACCGCGAATTGAGACAGGCTTCAATTGAGGCTAATATGGTACTAAATTCTTCGTAAGTGTGGCGAATTTGACCAGATATTTTCTTTAAATGCGTTTTACAACTCTTTACGCCCGCCTCCCACAAACCTCCCATGTGAGGAGCCGAGGCGGGTATGAAATGCCACTCCAACTTTTGGTGACCATAACGTAACATAGCCTCGGATTTAAGTTCTGCTAGCGACTTAGCGAGACTAGCTCTTATTTCTCTAGCGGCACCCACAAAGTTACGATCGTTGTCGGAAAATATTTTATGGGGACAGCCTCGTCGGGACACAAATCTAGATAATGCAGCCATGAATGCTGCGGTGGATAAATCGCTGACTACTTCAAGGTGAATTGCCTTAGTAGAAAAGCAGACAAAGAGACAGATATAACATTTGGTGATTCGACAGCCTCGCCCAGAGAAATTCTTAAGGTCGAATGGACCCGCATAGTCCACACCTGTGTTCGTAAATGGCCTATTGTACGTTGTCCTCTCGGGCGGAAGGGCAGCCATTATTTGCCCCTGTTTGGCTTTACGTGCTATCACGCAATCTTTACAATTCCGAACGCTAGTTCTTATTACATTCTTTGCTCTCAAAATCCAACACTCCAGGCGTATTGTAGCGAGCATGAGCTGAGTACCCCCATGTAGAGTCAACTTGTGAATGAAACGAACATAGAGTTTAGCAAAACAACTCCTGTGAGACAGTATAACAGGATGTCGTTCACTGTACGACAGCGACAAAGTTGATCCTAATCTGCCATTCGCCCGAATGAGCTGATCCTTATCTATGAAAGGGGTCAATGTTAACAGTGAGCTTTTCGAATCAATATGTCTCCTTTGAGACAGAGCAAAATATTCCTGAGGAAAATGAAGTTTTTGAGACAGTGAAATTAGGCGGTTCTTAGCTGATGCCAATTCGAGTGATGTTAAACGAAAGGTTTCAAATTTCGGAACTCCTTTGGAGGCAGGATGCGTGGCGTGAAAAAATCTAAATATATAAGCAATAACATGAATTGCCCTCGAGAGGCAGGAAAATCTTTCAAGTATATCTTCAAAATACGCTGATCTGGTGATATGAACTTGAACTGGCTTCGCTTCAATACTTGTTTCAGGAACATTTATATTCGATGGCCAAAATCTCTCCTCATCTTTTAACCATGATGGTCCCGACCACCAAAGATTATTCTCCTTCAACTCTGAAGGAGTCACCCCCCGGGTTGCTAGATCAGCGGGGTTATCGAAGGTAGAGACGTGACGCCAACAATCACCAACCTTCTCTTGAATTTTGGCTACCCTATTTGCCACAAAGGTAGTCCACGTATGCGACGGTTTTTTAAGCCATGAAAGGACTATAGTTGAGTCCGACCATAAATATAACGGATGACTTGCCACATCCAATTGAGGAAGAAATATAGCTATCAATTCTGCAAGAAGCAGAGCTCCACACAGCTCTAGCCTAGGTAGGGACAGTTTTTGATAGGCGCAACTCTTGACTTTGAAACAAGTACATTTGTGTGTATCTCACCACCAAATTTTACCCTCGAATACAGTACAGCTGCATATGCAAGCTCCGAAGAATCACAAAATCCATGAAACTCAATTTCGGATTCAGGACAATATCTAACCCATCGTGGGATACTAATACTGTCGATATCAACATATTTTTGTATAAAAGACTTCCATTTAATTAGAGACAACGGTTTGAGGGAATCATCCCATTCAATCTCATCCAGCCATAGCTGTTGCATAATTATCTTTGCTGTAATAATCACCGGGGACAGCCACCCCAACGGGTCAAAAAGTCGCGCGATAACCGATAATACTTCTCTTTTCGTAAAATTTTCTTTGTCTCGCAACTTCTCAGATACGAAATAGAATGAATCATTCTTGGCGTTCCACCTGATTCCTAAGATTTTCGCCGAGCTTTTGTCATCAAAATTCAAAAAATCTTCATTTAATAGCATATCTCGGGGCAATCCTTCTAAAACTTCTTTCACATTTGACGTCCACTTTCGTAGTTGAAATCCTCCAGACAAAAGAATTCCTTCTAATTCTTTCCTTGCCTGTATGCCCTCAGAGACAGAATTTGCGCCCGCAAGCGCGTCGTCAACATACATGTTGTTTCTCAATATTCTTGACCCTAGAGGAAACCTGTTTTCCTCATCTTCTGCTAATTGGAGCAGTGTACGTAGGGCTAAGTACGGCGCACAATTGACGCCAAACGTTACCGTCTTTAATTGGTATTCTTTTATTTCCATATCTGGGTCCGATCGATACAAAATCCGTTGGAACGGGGCATGTTTGGGATTCACAAAGATTTGCCGATACATCTTTGTGATATCCGCATTAAAGACGAATTTATATAATCGCCAATTCAAAATTAGGGTTACAATGTCTTTCTGCAAGACTGGCCCAACGTATAATAAGTCATTCAAACTTTGACCCCTCGCCGTGGGACACGAGGCGTTAAATACCACTCTCAACTTAGTGGAAACACTCTCGGGTTTATATACGCCACTCTCGGGTTTATATATAGGCAGATAAAAATAAGGTTCTGATTCCCCATTTGGAGCTTCTACAACTTCCATATGTCCCAGAGACAAATACTCGTTGATGATGTCGTCGTACATCGCTTTAAGTTCAGGCTTTCGAGCCAGTGATTGTTCGTTTCGTAAAAATTGACTTAGAGCTACGTATCTATTCGAGCTACTAAATGATCCCACTTTTGGGTCAGTCTTAAACGGCAAATCCACTGTATATCTTCCAGTGGAATCTCTTTTCACAGTCGATCGGTAAATATTTTCACATATCTTATCTTCTTCTGACAATGGATCTTCCCTCGGAAGTTCCTTGTTCAAGAACGCAGCTGCATTACGCTGCTATATTATATAGCTAAATATAATTAGCATTAAATCCATAGTAAATAGCATTTACGCTGCTATATTATCGAGCATATATATTTAAATATCATTTGCATTGTAAGCAGCAGAAGTCAATAGCCGACCAATTTAAATAAAGAATCAAATTTCACCGTCAACAATTGGTCAGGTTGTCGACTTCTGCTGCACTAGTTCATTAACACTAATATACTAAGTCAGCATAAATATTATTTAAGTCATTTACATAGCATAGGCTAGATATACGGTACATGTTAACTTAGTATTATGACTAATCATCAGTTATTTAGTATAAATAACTTGAATGAAATAAAACATCATGGTAGAACAAATTTGCATTCTACATCATTAACGTCGACATACGGTTCAAGTACCCTATGTCCAATATATAACCGTTCTTGTTTTGTACTTGAACAACCCTAGGAAATCAAACATTGGTGACCCCTAAAAAAATATATTAATTGATTTCGAGTTTCCCCCACCAGTGGTAAGGAACTCAAAGGAATTTATTAGTAAATCAGAGCACGCAGTCGATATTGAAGTCTTCCCGTACCAGCGAAATTCAAAAATGGAAAACTTAAAGGATTTGATAATCCGTCAAAAGGAAAGGGCCGCAAACATAGAAAAAGCGGTAGCCAACATAAAGAAAACTCCACACGAGCGAAGATCTGTGGAGTATTACACAAAGAAAAAAGAAGATTTAATTGCTCAATGGAAAGCCTTTGACACAGCGGAAAATATCATACGTAACAACCCGATGTTGAGCGAAGATGACCCGTATATTGTCGAAGATATCCATAAATCAACAGGAATCGTATACAATACAACTATTGAGGAAGTAGAGCAGCTAATTAAAGGTCTGAGCAGGCAAACGAAGCCATTGCCAGCAGAACGCGGAGCAGGGTTTACCGCAGACAACCCATCCGCATCCACTTCATCATTGCTAGTAAATCAAGGAGCTGGTGCACCCCCAGGCAACCAATCTTCATCATGGTCCAGCGGTACAAACAACATTCATGGATTGATAAGACGTCAAGGAGCACTTAAAGCGTCATTGAAACGTCTAATTCAAAGTAACGCTATGAAGGAATCACCAGTCCAATCTCTATCTGCTATAGACAGATTATGGCAGAAGATCGAGACTATCCATTTGGACATTTGGGAAATGTGTGCCAACCCGGCGGCTAAAGGTTATGACAGTGAAGACTATGAAGCCTTAGAAGAGAACGTAGCAATTCAAATAGCGTCTCTTTCTAAACACAACCAAGCGAAAGCATAACCTCGGAATCAGTGCAGCAAGCAAAGGGTAGTTCCAACCTACAGCTACCAAAGATATCCATACCAAGGTTCAATGGAGATTGCCTATCATGCAACCATTTTCGGACATATTCTCGAAAATGATACATGAGCAAGATATTCCAGCAATCCAAAAGATGTGGTATCTCAAGGCCAATTTGAGCGGGGAAGCAGAACGATTAATACGTCACCTGGATCTCACTGAAGGGAACTACACAACGGCATGGAACACGTTGAAGGACAGGTACGACAACAAGCGAGTCCTAGTATCCACAATACTTCAAAAATTGTTTGGCTGGGGAAACTTAACGGCCGAGTCCAAATCTCTGAAAAAGTTCCACGACGTCCTCAACGAAAGTCTGTCCGCAATGACGAACATTGGGATCAACATCGACAACTGGGGCCCGGTACTTTTACATGTGTTGGTCAAAAAAGTGGATCGCCAAACACACATCATGTACGAACAATCGCTAGAAAACCCCACAGAGCTACAGACGTTAAACAATTTCCTGAAGGTTTTACGAAACCGCTTCCAAGCACTTGAAGCTGTTGGTGGAAAGGACAAGGCAAAGCAATTTGCAACAACAAAAACAACGTACAAATCAAGTGGATGTCCCCTGTGTGAGGAAGGCCATCCAATATATTACTGCAAACAATTCTTGGCAATGAACATTGCGGATCGCCTTAAGTGGGTGCAAAAGAAAGGGTTTTGCGTAAACTGTATTAAACCCGATCATCGTTCCAAGGAATGCACATCCAAGGCATGCACTAAGTGTTCATGTAAACACAATTCGCTGCTGCATCTTGAAAAACAACAAATTGCCAGCAACAAACCCTCACAATCTAAAAGTGAAGCATTACACTCAACCTCAGTGGCATCAGCGAACGCTCGCCCGGCAAGGATTCTACTCGCAACAGCATTAATAAAAATAACAGCCAACAATGGACGATCTGGAAATTTCCGAGCATTGTTGGACTCAGGATCCCAAATCAACATAGTCTCCGAAAGACTAATTAAAGCACTATCCATTAAACCAGAACAAGCAACACTAGGTATTCAAGGAATTAGTGGAAGATACAGACAAGCTACACAGCGGGTAAACGTTAAATTCGAGTCACTCACAAGCAAGTTTTCATCCAGGCTGGAGGCTTATGTTCTCCCAAACATAATACCACATCAACCTAGTGCATCGTTCGACATTTCATCCTGGTCTATTCCCAAAAACATAATGCTGGCAGACCCATCGTTCCAAAATTCGGCAAAAATTGATATGTTACTTGGCGCAGAGTTTTACTTTCATCTTCTGTTATCAGGAACATTACACTTAGCAGGCAATTTACCCGTCCTGAGGAACACAAAACTTGGGTGGATCGCCAGTGGACGATTAGCCGACGACAGCACAACCGAAGCAACATGTGCAGTTTTTAGTGAAGACGATATAGCAACAAACGAACTACTTGAAAAATTCTGGAAAATCGAGGAAGTTCCTGCAGAAAGTAATCTCACAGTTGCAGAACAGGCGTGTGAAACTCACTTCATTCAAACCACAACCAGAGACCTCAATGGAAGATTTGTTGTTCGACTACCCCTGTCTGAGGATGCCGCAACACTTGGTGAATCAGAAACATCCACATATTCCAGGTTCCTTGCCTTGGAACGACGATTCAAACGCGATAACAATCTTGAAAAACAATACAAGGAATTCATGCAGTCATACGAAGATCTTGGTCACATGACTCAAATCGATCCCAAAAAACTGCCAGGCCCTCGGTACTACATTCCGCATCACTGTGTTTTGCGTCCGGAGAGCAGCACAACTAAACTTCGAGTCGTATTTGATGCTTCAGCAAAAACGTCAACAAATCGGTCACTAAACGACATTTTGCTGACTGGTCCAACAGTGCAAGGGGACATATTTGGAATGCTTCTACGTTTCCGACTACCCAGATTTGTCTTCACCACCCATATTGAAAAAATGTATCGTCAGATCCTCGTGGACGAACGAGACAGGAACCTTCAACTCATTTTATGGAGGGACAATCCAGGGGAGCCTGTACGACATTTTCAACTAAACACCGTCACTTATGGAACATCATCAGCTCCCTATCTGGCGACAAGGTGTCTACAAAGGCTAGCGACTACTCGGATGGAAAAATATCCACTTGGCGCAACGATCCTGAAGCAGGACTTTTACGTCGATGACGGGATGAGCGGTTCAGATAGTTTAGTAGCAGCCAAGGAAATGCAGTCTCAACTCACCTCCTTACTCAAGGAAGCCGGCTTCAAGTTACGGAAGTGGTGTGCAAACCATCGCCAACTCCTTCAAGACATACCGCAAGATGATCAAGAAGTCAATCTTGATTTTGAAAACGCGTCAATCAAGGCATTGGGACTAATATGGAGCCCAGCATCGGATCAATTCTGCCTTAGGACAAATCTTCAGCCAGTCTCAGTGATAACAAAGCGATCTGTCATATCAGATGTAGCACGAATCTACGATCCATTGGGTATAGCAGGCCCAGTCGTAGTCGCAGCCAAGATATTCAACAACTTTGGGAGGATCAGATATCTTGGGATGATGAACTCCCTGAAGATCGAACAACAAAATGGCACACCTTTCGTAATGCACTAAATATGTTAGACAACACCCACATCCCACGTCACGCTTTCGATGGTCAAACTGCGAAGCACATTCAAATGCATGTCTTTGTGGACGCATCAGAAAGGGCTTATGGAGCCGCAATTTACATTCGATCTAAACTCCCAAATAAAAGGATAATCGTCCGGCTATTGTGAGCCAAATCCAGAGTTGCGCCTATCCAAAAGGTATCGCTGCCAAGGCTAGAACTTTGCGCAGCACTTCTAGGAGCAGAACTGGCCAACAAAATAAAAAATGAACTAAGATACGAAGACAAACAGCTCCTCTTCTGGTCTGATTCCGAAATTGTCTTGCATTGGATAAATTCGGCATCACCATCACTCAAAACCTTTGTGGCAAACCGAATCAGCAAAATACAAGACCTCACCATCAACAGTCAATGGAGACACGTCGACTCCAAAAACAATCCCGCAGACTTAATCTCCAGAGGTTTAAAACCAGAACAATTACCGGAGTGCAACATGTGGTTCTATGGACCCCTTTTTTACATGGAAATGAAGACAGTTGGCCTAAGGAATTCGCGAAGGAATTGCATCCAACAAGTGAATTAGAATTCAAACGAAAGCCTGTTATTGTCACTGCAGCCGCGCAAATGGGATTAGAACAAATCATCTACAAAATCAACCACCGCAATTCGTTCGGTTGTCTTCAACGAGTTGTGGCTTATATCCAGCGATTTATCAAAAACAGCAGGACATCGTCAGCCGACCGACCAGCAACCAAAGTACTAAGCCCAATAGAGTTAACTTAAGCTTTGCATCTAATAGTCAAAACCATACAATCAGCTGACTTCAAAGACGACATTAACAAGTTAAAGACAACCAAAGAACTCAGCAGATCCAGCCCAATTATCAGTCTATCCCCCTTCCTTGACAAATCAGATATTCTTCGAGTTGGCGGAAGACTAGACGCGTCAAATCTCTCATACGAAATGAAACATCAAATAATATTGCCTTATAATGACCCCATAGTCAAACTAATCCTCGTGATGCTGCACAATGAAAACCATCACTGTGGTCCACAAACGTTGCTAAATACTACAAGAGAAAGGGGATTCTGGATTATAAAGGGCAAAACAATGGCAAGGAACACAGTTCACAATTGCATTCGTTGTACGAAGGCCAAACCAAAAATGTACCAACAGATAATGGGTGATTTACCAGAAGACAGAATAACGCCATGTCGACCCTTCTTAAACACTGGAGTAGATCATTGCGGTCCATTTTGGGTACACTACAAGCTTAGGGGAAATCGTCCACACAAGGTGTATATCGCAGTCTTTTGCTGTTTTGCCACAAAGGCAATCCACATGGAAGTTGTGACAGATCTAACTACAGACGCCTTTATTCGGGAAGGAGTCACAAGAGACTATTGGAAGGGCATGCAGCAAAGAAATGATCGAATTTAAATTCATCCCTCCCAGAGCCCCCCATTACGGAGGCCTTTGGGAAGCAGCGGTGAAATCAGCCAAGCATCTTCTTCTGCGTTCAGTGTCCACCGCCTCCCTTACTTATGAAGAACTGGAAACGGTAGTCATAGAAATTGAAGCAATCTTAAATTCAAGACCACTAACTCCCATATCTTCAAACCCCAACGATCTAACCGCACTGACGCCAGGTCATTTCCTTATAGGGGAACCCCTGACCGCACAAATTGACGCCAGAACAAACCAGCCACCAACACCACTATCTAAAAGATGGAAACTCGTGTAAGAACTAAGACACAGTTTTTGGAATAGGTGGTCCAGTGAATATTTGTCACAACTCCAACAGAGACACAAATGGAGAACGACATCAGCAAATATCAAACTCAACCAACTTGTCATCATCAAGGAGGACAACGTACAGGTCATGCAATGGCCACTTGGACGCATCATCAAAACCTACAAAGGAGAAGATGGAAACGTGCGTGTAGTCGATGTCAAAACTTCATCAGGTGTAATTAAACGGCCAATCCATCGCTTAGCGCCATTATTCAATGATGATATCAAAGAAAAAGAGGATCACAAAAGAATAAGGCCACCAGATGAACAGAAGCCAAACACATCAAAACGATCGAGGCCCAAAACTTTAATTTATTGTGCACAACATTACTGGCTCTTCTGATACTACCGGTTGTATTATGTAATCCCATGCGACCACAACCATTTGAAACAAAACCCGGATTATATTTCGAAGGTATTGGTACGGCACGGATAGCCACAGCAGAATGGAAGCTCATGGTCTACTACAATCTTATACCCTTTAGGTCAGAAATTGACAACTTCGCTGACGGTATAAAGATGTTCTCTGACCTATGCAAAATGTCTCCTCACGAAGCAATGTGTAACAACTTCGCATCTCATCTCAAGCAAACTAGAGCAGAATTAATCCAAGATATAGATATCATCATGCCAAGAAGATTGCGTAGAGGTGCTCTAAATATTATCGGTAATGTCGCAAGATCTCTGTTTGGAATTCTAGACGCGGACTATGCCGCCAAAATGGACAATACGATACAAAGAGCAGAGATGGACAGAAGCCACCTCACATCGCTGTTACACAATCAAACCTTAATTGTCGACTCGACGTTAAATATAATAAAGGAAGATGAGTTATCTTTAAAAACTAGAATAAATGAAGTCCAAACCACCATATCAATGATACATAACCAAGTGGTAGAAGAAGAAGCTCAGCTAAAGATAGCTCACACAATAGCTCTTCTTGCCAACGAACTAACTCTAGCAGCAACAAGACTACGCCAAGTTGAAGCGGAAATCGTTGATGTTCTTACAGACTCTCATCACGGTAGGATTAGCCCATCCTTACTAACGCCGGATCAGCTGCAAAGAGAAATTAACGTAATCAAGGCCCATCTACCGGTATCACGAGTTCTACCTTTCGATGACATTGACCTCATTCAATTCTACAAAATCATGCGAGCAAAGGCAGCAGTCACTAAAGACAAGGTTATGTTCGAGATAAGACTTCCTCTAGTTGACCAACCGTTGTTGAGCAACCGTTTGAGTTGTTGAAGATATTTGCGGTGCCCGCAAACGAGAACGGCACCCTTGTTGCGATTCACCCCCAAACAGAGTACTTGGCGATCAATCTCCATCGAGATGAATACATGCCACTCTCCAGCGATGACATTCGCAACTGTATTCAACCAAGCGGTGACACTTTTATCTGATATAATAATCACGCAATGTTCTCGAAGGGATCTATGGCGGCTTCGTGCGAAGTAGATATGTTCAGACATAAACCAACAAACAGGTGCAAACTTAACATTTACAAGGAGCCTATCATCTGGCAACAACTACATCACAAGAACCAATGGATTTATGCTACCACATGTGAAATTGACGTCAGCACTGTTTGCGGAACAAAAACTCTACAATACACGCTCCAAGGTTCCGGGATCATCAACCTTGAGCCAATTTGCACCCTTAAAACCTCGGAAGTCACTCTTCGAGGTCATTATAATGCATCAAGCTTTATTCAAGCATCTTACTCTCGCTTTCCGAAATTTAATCTAACAACGCATGTGAGAGAGTCCACTGCAATTCTCAACTCGACCGATCAGCTTTTAATAAACCATACCGAGCAGCTAACAGATCTCCAGAACAAACTTCAGGAAGCTGACCTTTCAACTTTTCGCACCACCTACCATTCCGACAAACATCACCATATGGTAATAAGTTACACAGCTCTTATCATGTCTTCAATGCTGTTGATTTTCTACCTTGGATGGAGATTTCTGAAAAGAGGAGGTGAATCAATCCAACCACCCACTCCACAACCACGTCAAACCGTTCCGGACACGTATGCTGCTCAGTCACCCGAAATATAAATGTCTCCTACTAGTTGAACCTGCAGCGTTCAACGTGGGGAGAATGTTCAAGAACGCAGCTGCATTACGCTGCTATATTATATAGCATAAATATAATTAACATTAAATCCATAGTAAATAGCATTTACGCTGCTATATTATCGAGCATATATATTTAAATATCATTTGCATTGTAAGCAGCAGAAGTCAATAGCCGACCAATTTAAATAAAGAATCAAATTTCACCGTCAACAATTGGTCAGGTTGTCGACTTCTGCTGCACTAGTTCATTAACACTAATATACTAAGTCAGCATAAATATTATTTAAGTCATTTACATAGCATAGGCTAGATATACGGTACATGTTAACTTAGTATTATGACTAATCATCAGTTATTTAGTATAAATAACTTGAATGAAATAAAACATCATGGTAGAACAAATTTGCATTCTACATCATTAACGTCGACATACGGTTCAAGTACCCTATGTCCAATATATAACCGTTCTTGTTTTGTACTTGAACAACCCTAGGAAAACAAACATTCCTCAATTTCCCAAAACCGAGACAGCTGCTTATCTATCGACATCCTTGTACAATGAGCAACTCGAGACACATTAACCGAAGTCTTATTGGACGTTGGGCCAGTAACGATCCACCCAAAGACTGTCTTCTGGGCGACCAAAGAGCCAAGAATACCATGCTGTACTCCATTGAGTAAAAGTAGTGGATATAAATTTCCTCCTATGAGGATATCCACAGGACCGCTTATGTAAAAATGTGGGTCAGCAAAATTTAACTTTGGCAATTGAGAGGCAGAAAATTTTTCAAAAGAATGGGTGGGAACATTTCCCGTAACATCAGGGACAACTAGTGCATCTATGTGTAGAGAGAAATTCTTTTCGACTACAGAACCAATTGTAAGAATTGCTAATTTAGTACACCTTGTAAGATGTTCACCACCTAACCCTGATATATCAGCTGATATCGTTCTTGTTGACAAATTCAACAATTTTCTCAGTCTCTCAGAGACAAACGATTCATCCGCACACGGATCGATAAGCGCTCGCGCTTTATGAGACAGACCATCTTTTATAACTGTAACCCATGCTGTAGCCAGCATAGTTTTTCTTGAAACCGATGTATGGTACGCTCTGACGTTTCCTGACGTCGACGTTGATGGTTGTTCTACTGTGGACTGTATATTCGCTTCTTGTGATGATTGTGTACTCGTACTATTACCACTTTGATTATTATTTCCTCTCTGAGAAGGATTTGGTCTGTGTAGTAACGTATGATGTTTCAATTTACACTCAGAACAAGTTTTCTGACTGTGGCAATCAGCCACCATATGTCCCGGAGTGAGACAATTCAAACAGTATTTGTCTCTCTTTATTATCGAAATTCTATTTTTATAATTCATACTCATGAATTTGGGACAAGAGCGCAAAATATGATTTCGCTTAAAAACATTACATTTCTGAGCATTCACCTTTGTGTGATGCACTTTAAAACTTTTCGATTTGTCAAAATTGTTGTATTTCTGCCGCTGGCAAAGAGAAGAATTCGACGCTTGTGGACCATAAATGTCCGATACACTTTCCAATGCATGGAATCTTTCAGTTAAGAACTTATCAAGTTCCTCCCATTTAGGTATTTCTGTTTTCTGATTGCTCCCACAGAGACAATGTTAACTTTGGCAACTTCGACGAACATTGATATATAAATATCGGATCCCATGAACCAATATCTATTTTATACAATTTAAGAACCGATATGGCGTTATTAATTTCTCGCAGCAGCTTCTTTAAGTCGCTGGAACACTCCTCGCAATTGATTATTGATTACGATGCGTTTATTTTCATATTGATTACGAAGGTTTTCCCACGCAATTTCAAATCCTTCAGATGTCAAAGGAATGTGCCTATTTATCTCTCTTGCCTCACCGGTGGTCTTTTGGAAAAGGTGGTATAATTTTTCTACCGCACTTAACTTTTTATTGTTCACATATATGGCGGTGAACAAATCCCTAAAACTGGGCCAGCTCAAATAATCACCCTGAAAAATTTCTGTATCGCACGGTGGGACAGCAATAGAACTAGCAGACTTCGGGACTGGAGGAGCTAAGTCTTCTTTTATTTTTGCTTTAATGCTTCCAATTATAGCCATGTATTTAATATATGCACCATGAACTTCTACCCTCTTCTTCCTTATTGTGGTCTTATCTTTCTTTTCGCATTCTGGGTCAGCAATACATTTTTTATAAACCTCCTTCCATTCTGCGTACATACCCTGAACCTCCTGTTGTTCTGCCTCGATTGACAATTCGTTGTGTTGCACCTTTTTTGACTGCTTCAAAGTCTGCTCATAAGCAATATACTCATCGGACAACACAAGATATTCTTCTAACAATCCCATCTTCAGTCGAGTCAGATATACTAATAAACAAGTCTTTCACTTCGAGAAAGACAAATATTGCACAGCTGCGCGTGAAGGGATAGAAAACAATGTTCGACTCTGATTCACTTTTGGAAAAGTTGACAATAAATCGATGCAAGACTTCTCTCCGCAAATTTTACTAATTTTTAAATCAAATCAGTGCGAGAGAATCTACCAATATGCAGAGGAACAAATTTATTTGCAAATAATTTATTTCAATATCCCGATGCCACCTTTTGGTTTAACAGCACAAATTCTGTCAAGAGGCAACGTAACAGTAATCTCAAAAAGAGGCAGAGAATCGTTTTGAGGAACAAAACCAAGAAAGGAAAAAAATTCGAAGAGGCAGAAAAATTTTCAATTTCTAGAAGCGCTAAATTTCCTAGGTTTTATTGCTTTGAAATCGTTTTCTCAATTTAAGAAACTTTGCAGTTTGTCGTTCGATACATGTTGAATGAGACAGAGACCTATGGATTTAGTTTTTTTGTACAACAACTCTGGTAACTTTTTACTGTACAACAATTTTAGGAATAATTTCAATTTTCCAAAAAATAGCATACATCTTTAAATATAAATTTTTAACTTGAGACAAATCAGCCCACTGTGCTCTAAACTTGGATTTTTTTTTAATAGTCTTCAACGAGAGGCATAATATTGTTGAAATTATTCAAAATTTTTAATTTAATTTGAGGCAGTCCTGATTCTTTAATCCCCACTTAGGAATACTCAGAACAATTTATTTCTCAAGACAATAATAGGCATTTCCTTTTTAATTTTCTAATATTTTCCAGCATTGATATAAATTTTAAATAATTTTCTATTCTATATAGATGAATAGCTTCTGATTGTTCCAACCAATTTGTATTTGCATTAAATTCTCTCCTTGAGGCAAAAATTTGTTTCCACGAATTTTTATTTTTTTTTTACAAAATGAGAAATCTCCAATATGAGTACTATGCCACAGTCTCATATGAGCATGACCACGAATTCCAACCTTTTCTGCCTACCACTGTACCTTGGTTGTAGTCAAGATTAACACAAATTTAACGTTTTGTTACGGCAAACAGAGACAGATAAAATCCCAAGAAAAGTAAGTGTTGCTGAGATAAAATGATTCGCCGACTAATACTCTTTAAAAGTGTGCGCAATCATAAAAAGCACCCTTCTTCAGATGTTTAGAAAATCTCTTTTTTTTTTCAACCAACCGAGAGGCATAGAAACAATATTTATATTATTATTTTTTTTTTTTCGATGTATATTTGCCTATAGCAACTCACTGACTTGTGCCTTTTACAAGTGTGCTAAATTTTTATTGAGTCATTTCTGTTCCTTCTATAACAGAAAAAAACTCAAATTCAATTGGTTCCAATTCAATGTGCAGCAACATTCAAAAATGTAAACATTCAACCACCGTTCTCTTAAGCGCATGAGAACGTGTTCTCAATGATAGTTCTCTTAAATTATTTGTTTACATTCCACTGTCCCCCACATGTAAATATGTGGTGGGGTAATTGTTATACCAACTGCCAAGGGACAGAACAAAATGCAAAACAAGCATCCGCCAAATTATGCATCAGCCGACAGACGAAAAATCCCGGTTGGTTACAAAAACAAAACACTGACTGCACGTATATATGTTTGCGGGTATATGACACAGAAAAATTATTGCTGGTTGACGATCTACACCAACAATTGTTAGTACATAAATTTTGGACCAAATTTATAACTGTTATTTTCTCTTCCAAAATCTATTTAAAGTTTTATTTTCTTTTTGCTTATATTTTGTGTCGCAAGAAGGGGCAGTGACAGATGTAATGCACAGTATGGAACAGAGAAGGGCCAATGCATGCACATATATCTTTCCACACTCAAATAAAAATGATAATGTACATACCTTTTCTCCAAATTGCTTGGGCCTGTGTTTAATTTTATGGGTTATATTTGTTGAATATTCCACTCTAACGAATATTACAATGCTGGTTTTCACAAAAAGACGGATCACAAGGACCATATGTTGGGGCCTAATCCCAACTCTCCGGCCTTAGTCAAACAACACTTGGAGATGCCCGAATGGGTTTTACTTTCCTCTGGTGTAACACTATTTGTAATGGGCAAAAAATTAACTCACTCTCGAAGGGGCAGATCACTACTGGTGTGATAGTTTTTTGAGCCACATATACCGCAAATGCCCCCCGGGGCAGATAATATCGATTGCCTTGCCAAGCTTACAAGAAAAAGAATCTTTGGTGTTTCAATTGTAGCAATTCAATTTGTTTATTTGTGACACTTTCACACTTATATTGATGACTTGTCCAACACTAATTATATCTGTCACTTAATGTTTGCCGTCGTTGCCGATTTCTTATTAGAACTATTCTGTTTAATTATTTACAAACTTTCACTGATTGGTTTTACTTTTCGTACACTGACGATGGTTGAGCTTCGCGCTCTATGATAATTTGTTCTTAACTACCGCTTCTATTATTCTTTCTCTCATCTCCTCTTCTCTTTAGACTACAGTGATCCCTTCGGATCACACAACGGCGGCAAACAATGATGTGGAGGACGAAACGTTCACGCAATTAGGGATGTCCATTAAAGGCAATATTTGGTGTCGCATAACGAAAAGGCGTTCACACTTATTCGTGCGTGAACAATAACCTTTTGTTTTTTTTTTTCATTTCGGGTTCGATTAGGAGCCTAAATTGAAAGAGATTTCTAAGAGTTTGTCCGAGACTGGTTCCTGAGGACCTGTTTATGGGTTGCTCCTGCTAAATTGTCCCAGGACGTGTCCTTTGGGATGAGTCCAAGACGCGTCCTAAAATGTAAGTTGACTCCGTCAATGACAATCCCATGTTAAAGTGGGCGGTCCCTTCCATACGTTTTGATCAGAACTGGGACTGGTCCATACCCATTTCCCGTAGGGTAGTTCCACACTTTTCCCAGCAAAAAATTGGGAGTTGTTCTAAAGGCACAACTTTAAAATCACTTCCAAAAATGACTTCACAAAGAAGTTAACTATTTTAACTACACAGGAAGTTTTTTTACTTCCTTTTTTTATATTTTAATGCGTAATTTCTTGTTTTCTTTTTTCAAATAGTTTAAAAAAAGAGTAAGAATAAATAAAATGGTACAAATTATTCAAATTTTGCCACAAAAATGCTACATCCATTATAGAAAAATCGATAATATTTGGAAAAACGTTTCAAACAAGCGTTAGAATGCATTAAAAATCATAAAAAGTATAAAAATTATTTATTTGGGAAAATATCACAAAATTTTTAATTCACATTCAAAACACTGAATTCGGATCACACCTTAAGAAGTGATGCAAATTCATTGCAACGGTTGTTGAAACGGTGGACATTCGTTCTATGACAAGTTCATATTACATTCATAGCTTCTCCGCCAATTTTGTACCACTTCCAGACCCAAAAAGAACATTTTCACTTCTTTTTTTGGCGACGGTTTTTTGCAGCATTATTAAGATATTATTTTATGAAAGAATAGTTTTAATATCAATTACTATTTTTTATTCTACTAAATCATAAGTTCAACCACAGCTATATTTCATAAATATCAGACTTCTACCACAACCCAAGTAATTCGATTGTGCATGAAAGTCTTTAGTGGAACTTTGTGCGTTGTACGAGTATATACTTGTTTAATTTTTATAAAAATGTAAAATCGTAAATAGGTTTTCAAATTCAGGGGGGGGGGGGTGGTGCTAAATTTTTTCTGGGGGGTCTAAGCCCCCTCCCCAGAGGCCTTCCTACGCTTATGGATATAGTCCTTATAGGTGAAATCTTTAAATTTGTCTTCGGGAAGTGTCCTCAAGCCCTCCTGAAATTTCAAAGGAAACCCTAATATTTGGTTCATGGTGGTGGGTATTTAAGATTCGGCCCGACCGAACTTAGTGCTGTATATACTTGTTTAGTTTAATATATACCACATATAGACTACCTTGCAATTTAGAAGACGGTGTTAGGAAGTTTTAAGATACCTTGCCATCGGCAAGTGATACCGCAACCCAAGTAATTCGATTATGGATGACAGTCTTTAGTAGAAGTTTCTACGCAATCCATGGTGGAGGGTACATAAGCTTCGGCCTGGCCGAACTTACAGCCGTATATACTTGTTTTTATGATGATCCGTTTGGAAATTCTATGTATTTTTCGTCGTTTTAAGTTCCTTTGTGTGAATATTTTGAATTAAATGTCTCCATTCGTTTTGACGCCACAAAAAGAAACAAATTATGCCGGTGGAGGTAAACAAAACACATACCCACAAGTAACATACATAAAATGCTGCTCTCAAAGCAATAACATATGCTCATTTTTTTTCAAATGCCAATTTTGTGTATTCAGGGAAAACTCTGCTCAAATCATACACATTTTAATATTCAAATTAAGTAATATTTAGATTTAAGCATATCAAAATGTGTGCGAAGCCTCATTAAATGCCAAGAGCATAGCCAAACGAATGCACCCATACCAGCACAGTTTTCTAAGCATCTTCACACTAACCACGAATTGCTATCATTTGATTCTCCCGCTGTGTTATGTTCAGCGTTGCCACAATAAATTTTTATTTTGGACCAACATTTTTCCAAAATTGAACGAAAATTGGTGCCAGCGGACCATTTTATAATAAATATAAATTAAAAGTTAAAATTTCCTTCGATAGAAAATTTTGTCAAATTTTTATTTCTATTCAAAATTTTCATTTCTACAGAAAATTTTGTCGAAATTTTGTTTGTTGTTTTTTCATTGCGTTGACTAAACTACAAGAGTAGCTTAACCAACTGAGGAAAAGAATGTTAATCAAATTTATTTGGGCAAAGCCCTATAGACTGCAAGATGGTTGGATGGACGCACGTTTCGGAATTACCACATTCCTCATCAGCATCCTCTACTTGCAGCAAAACTATCAACCAATTATCAGAACAAATTCTGGTAATTCACCCAAAGTGGACCACACTTGAATCTTCCGAAAAACGGTTTATTATAGTCGAATTTTGCCGAAATAAATCTTTGTACAAACAGTTCTATGTAATATGTTATTCAACCGTCGAACTGAACGGACGTGTTTTTTAATAGCGGATTATTTCATCGTAATAAATAATTATTACGAATTTCACGTGTGGTGGAAAATTAAACCACCATGCAGCGAAAATCGAAGTCATCCACTGGGTTGCTAACTTCAGGGCCCAGTGGGCGGGTATCGACGGAAGTTAAAAATTTGGGAAGTGACCAAGAGTCAGGCCCACTTAGTCGACCTGTAGACGAGTCGACAGGTGGCGACACTTTGACAAGTCGAACCTTTTCCAAGGTAACGGCATCAAAAGGAGGTAATCCCTCACGAAAGAGATTCAAATAACGCAGAAATGCTTTGTTTATCCTAAAGAAATTAGGATGTCGGCTAAGCAAAGCGATTCCTTAAAATGGACTCAAGGAATTCCTAAAGCTGGAAAAAGGGAACGATCACCGGATGAACTGCCATCCTCTAAACGGGATCAAAGATCGTTTGCCTCAGTTGCAGAAGACAGCCTTGTGATGGCTATCATTAATAAAATAGCATTGGACGGTATGGTTCCAAAGCAAAAATGGGGGGAAATTGAGAACGCGATGTCTGGTGTCTACTCAGAGGTGCGAAAAAAGTTTCCCGGACCAAGTACTCGATGGCAAGATGGTATCATGGACGATATAAGTTAATAATATTTGCGGACCAGAGGTCTATGGATTGCTTTAAAGCTGCTTTGATGTTAATTGGTGAAGTTTGGGAAGGAGCCGCTTTAGAGTTAGTCGATAAAAAAGACATACCGGCTAAACCTAGAGCACTATAAACACACAATACTAAACAGACTAAAGGAATGCAATCCAAATCTTCCAACCGCCGATTGGAAGGTTGGTCGTTTGGATGAGGTGGATGGACCAAGACGACATGCGGTGTTTATATTGAACATTGAGTCGCTGCCACATCTAGCCCAGACCCAAGGACGTGTAAGTTATGGCTTTATGATATCCATATGAATATATACAAAAGCGATCAGCCAAAGGATTCCGAAACGGACAAGTCTCCGGTAAAGTCAGAAGAAGGAAAATCTTACGAAGCCGAAGGAGACATAAAAACGGCAGACATTGACGAACATCGTATACGGGAAGTCCCTACAAGCACAAACCTCACCAAAGCCTAACCGCGGGTTGTTGCGAGTGTCACCGAGATCTGTGAAGAGGAAGCCCTTGATGGCTCAATTGAAGAGGCTGATGTGACGGTGGTTGAAAATTTGTATGGTTCTACGGTTCCTCCAGATAAATCTTCACCATTGAAAGGCCGCTTGTGCTACCTTACAAGTTCACCTGATGAAAGGAGACATAGATATAGTTCTTATTCCAGAACCATACATATATAAGAACATGATCTGTGAATTAAGCACTCCGGGTTTCAAACTTTTGAATAATACCGGTAAAGATATAAATCCAGCATGTATAATTGCTAAAAACGAACTAAAGTTATTTCTGCTTCTTTCATCACCAATGCAGACACTGTCGTAGCCAGTCTAGAGATATCCAAATGCAAACTCTGGGTATCTTTGGTCTACATGGGACATGATAGGGAGATGCCACCCCGTGCCGTTAAGACCTTAGTTGAGGAGTCACTAAAAACGAAGACAAAACTCATTATGGGATGCGATGCAAATGCACATCATAGTATTTGGGGAAGTAGTGATACTAATGCAAGGGAAGAGTCGCTAATAGAGTTTATTTTGCGTACTAACCTGGTAGTTTGCAATAAGGGAGATGCACCAACCTTCGTCAGCAGGAACACACAAGAGGTTTTGGACGTAACGTTGACCTCTCCGGAACTGAATGATAAGATATATGAGTGGCAAGTTTTGAGGGAACATAGCTTCTCAGATCATCGCTACATCAGTTTCAGATTGGCTGTTCGTACTTCAAAGACCATATTTCCGCCAAATGTTAGGAAAGCTGATTGGAATAGGTATAGGGAATCGTTCAATTTGATGATACCGGAAGTGCCGGAGACAAATATGAGCACTGTGCAAGATATCGAACACGCAGTGGAGCGGATTACTAAGGCCTTCAACATTTCACTGAAAGCTGCATGCCCTAGAGGAAAGCCAAGGGGAAAAAATCGGCCGCCATGGTGGACTACGGAGTTAAGTAATATGAGGAAATCCTGCAGGAAGCTCTTTAACAAAGCAAAGTCCACAAGAGCTCCGGAGGATTGGGACACTTACAAGATGAATCTGAGAGAATATAAACGAGAACTGAGAAGGTCTCAACAAAACTCTTGGGATGATTACTGTAGCAGTATTGAAAATACGTCAGAGGCTTCCAGACTACGGAAGATACTAGCATCCACTAACACCGCTCCAGGTTTCATTAAAACATCGGAGGGAAATTGGACAACGTCCAGTGAGGAGACGTTGGAGGTACTTTTGGACACACACTTCCCTGGAAATCAGACGGTTGAACCATGTTCCGGCGGTGTAACAGAGGCTCAGCGATCATTTCCTATCGAGGAAATTGTGTCGGAATCTAGAATAAAATGGGCTTTAAATAGCTTTGGACCATTCAAATCCCCCGGACCTGATGGAATTATTCCGGCGGAGTTACAGGCAGTGGCTGAAAGAATTATCCCCTGGTTGACGGTGATATATAAACAATGTGTAAACTTAGCATATATTCCAGAAAAGTGGAGGGAAACAAAAGTTGTCTTCATACCTAAAACAGGAAAAGCCTCTCACTCGAGTGCGAAGGATTTCCGACCAATCAGCTTATCCTCATTCCTACTTAAGACCCTGGAGAGGATGATAGACATGTATCTTAGAACTAGCGTGGATTCAAGTTTGCTCTCGAAACGACAGCATGCATACTCGAAGGGCAGGTCTACTGAGACCGCATTGCATGAACTGGTCAGCTTTATTGAAAGCTCACTATCTGTCAAAGAATACACAATCGTAGCGTTTCTAGACATCGAAGGGGCGTTCAATAATGTCCATCCAAGCTCGATATTAAATGGACTGACAACTCTGAATGTTGATCCAGGTATACTTAGGCTGTTAGACGAACTTCTAATAAAGAGACGTATTTCAGCCACACTAGGGCAAGCAAACATTCAAAGGTATGTGAACAGGGGCACTCCCCAAGGAGGAGTTCTATCACCTCTTCTTTGGAATGTTGCTATAAACAACCTTCTGGTTTCTCTAGAAAAAGAAAGGATAAAAGTGGTGGCATACGCAGATGATGTGGCTCTGGCAGTCAGGGGAAAATTCCCATCCACAATCAGAGATATTATTCAGAGGGCCCTCCGGATGACTGAGAAATGTGCGAAAGACAATGGTCTTGGGGTAAATCCTGCAAAGACAGAATTAGTCATGTACTGCAAAAATCGCAAAACTCCCACGGTTAGACCCATTTCCTTACGGGGTACTGAAATTCCCTTTGGTGAGTGTGCAAAATACCTTGGCGTTATTTTGGACAGGAAGCTGAATTTTAGGCTTAATATTGAAGAGAGGGCGAGAAAAGCCACGGTAGCTTTGTACTCGTGCAAAAGGGCAATAGGGAAAAAGTGGGGACTAAAACCAAAAATTGTGCATTGGCTATACACGGCAGTAGTTAGACCTATAATGCTATATGGTGTTGTAGTCTGGTGGCCGGCACTTCAGAAACCGACTTGTTTAGATAAAGTTCAGCGTCCTGAACTTTTTGTGTCCTTTTTGTGTAAGGCGTAAGCGAATTTTAGGAGCATATAGCTTTAGATTACTGGCTGACCTGGAAAACGTTAACTTAAGCAGTTTGTTAATGTTTTTGCAGCAATCTGGTTGGTTCCACAAAAGTAAATAATAGAGAAGGTTCAGTGGTTAAGACTAGAAGTGCCCATATGTAATAGGTACTTTTAGTTAAATGTGGTATCACAATGGACTGAATAGTCTAAGTGAGCCTGAAATTTAATCGGGCTGCCACTTTAACCTAACCTTGGTCTACATGGAACATGATAGGGAGATGCCTCCATGTGCCGTTAAGACCTTAGTTGAGGACTCACTGAAAACAAAAGCAAAACTCATTATGGGATGCGATGCAAATACACATCACAGTATTCGGGGAAGTAGTGATACGAATGCATGGGAAGAGTCGCTAATAGAGTTTATTTTGCGTACTAACCTGGTAGTTTGCAATAAGGGAGATGCACCAACATTCATCACAAAAAACAGCCAAGAGGTGTTGGACGTCACATTGGCCTCTCCGCAACTGAATGATAAGATATCTGAGTGGCAAGTTTTAAGGGAACATAGCTTCAGATCATCGCTACATCAGTTTCAGATTGGCTGTTCGTATTTCAAAGACCATATTTCCGCCAAATGTTAGGAAAGCTGATTGGAATAGGTATAAGGAATCGTTCGATATGATGATACGGGAAATAGCAGAGACAAATATGATCACTGTGCAAGATATCGAACACGCAGTGGAGCGTATTACTGAGGTCTTCAACATCTCACTGAAAGCTGCATGCCCTAGGGGGAAGCCAAGGCGGAAAAATCGACCACCATGGTGGTCTACGGAGTTAAGTAATATGAGGAAATCCTGCAGGAAGCTGTTTCATTAAAACATTGGGAGGGCAATTGGACAACGTCCAGTGAAGAGACGCTGGAAGTACTATTGGACACGTTTTCCTGGAAATCAGATGGTTGAACCATGTTCTGGCGGTGCCATAGTGGCTCAGCGGTCATTTCCTACCGAGGATATTGTAACGGAATCTAGAATAAAATGGCCACTGGCGGTGCCATAGTGACTCAGCGGTCATTTCCTACCGAGGATATTGTATCGGAATCTAGAATAAAATGGTCGTTAAATAGTTTTGGGCCATTCAAATCCACCGGACCTGAAGGTATTACTCCGGCGGAGTTACAAGCAGTGATTGAAAGAATTATCCCCTGGTTGACGGTGATATATAAAGGATGTATGAACTTAGCATATATTCCAGAAAAGTGGAGGGAAACAAAAGTCGTTATATGTTATACAGAGAGCCCTTTGGATGACTGAGAAATGGACGAAAGAGAATGATCTAGGAGTAAATCCTACAGAATTAGTCATGTACTGCAAAGATCGCAAAACTCCCACGATTAGGCCTATTTCCTTAGGGGATATTGAAATTCCCTTTGGTGAGTGTACAAAATATCTTGGCGTTATTCTGGACAGGAAGCTGAACTTTATGCTTAATATTGAAGAAAGAGCGAAAAAAGCCACTGTAGCTTTGAACTCGTGCAAAAAGGCAATAGGAAAAAAGTGGGGACTAAAACCGAAAATTGTGCATTGGCTATACACGGCAGTAGTTAGACCTATATTGCTATATGGTGTTGTAGTCTGGTGGCCGGCACTTCAGCAACCGACAGGTTTAGATCAAGTTCAGCGTATGGCGTATTCAGTAAGACAGGAACAAATTCCCTTAATGTCATGCAGCATCCATTGCCTTTAGACATTTTGGCCAAACAGTCAGCTGAAACTACGGCTGTGCGGTTGCGCGAGCTATCGCTGTGGTCGGAAAAAATGTACGGTCACAGTTAGGTCCTCAAAATAATGCAAGATGTGCCTAACGTTTTCGACAAAAAGTTTGAAATTCTAATTCCCAACAGTGAGGCGTAGCGCACACAGACCCCGGTGAATATAAGATATATAGATTTCTACACTGATGGCTCCAAATTGGATATATACAAAGGATCTGGAACTTCGAATAGCGAAAAAATTACCTAATCACTGTAGTGTTTTTCAGGCTGAAATATTAGCAATAAGAGAGGTGGCGAATTGGCTGAGAAGTAATGTTCCAAAAAATTTTGGCATTAATATATACTCAGACAGTCAACCTGCAATAAAATCCTTGGACTTGGACTCTGTGTTCTTTAACTCGAAAACGGCCATCTACTGCCGCAAATCTCTCAACGAGATGGCTGAGTAGTACAATATGCACCTAATATGGTTGCCTGGCCATAGGAACATACCGGGGAACTGCGAAGCACATGAGTTAGCAAGGCTAGGAACTACCATACATATTCCAAGGGAACTAGGATTTGTTGGTATGTCTCTGGCTACCTGCAAGCTCTTATTGCGTGAGAAGGCTGTCATGATGGCAAATGTTCGATGGGAGAATTGCAAAGGTTGTAACGACACCAAGCGATATACGGCCCCATTTAAACTTGAACCGCACACTAGATATACTAGTGTTCTCAAGACGTCAGATAGCACTCCTGATATCTGCTATAACGGGTCGCTGCCTGATAGGCGAATTTGCAAAAACTATTGGTGCGAAGTATAATGACTACTGTATGAGCTGTCATGATGTGGAGGAAAAGGAATTAATTAAACACCTCTTGTGTGAGTGTCCTGCATTTTGTGTGAGGCGTAAGCGAATTTTAGGGGCATATAGCTTTAGATTACTGGCGGACCTGGAAACGTTAACTAAAGCAGACTGTTAATTTTTTTGGAACAATCTGGTTGGTTCAACAAAAGAAAATAATAGAGAAGGTTCAGTGGTTAAATCTAGAAGTGCCCATGTGCAATATGTACTTTTAGTTGAATGTGGTATCACATTGGACTGAATAGTCTAAGTGAGCCTGAAACTTAATCCGGCTGCCACTTTAACCTAGCCTAACCTAAACATTTATCTTTTCATTTGCCAATTTCAAATCATCGATTTGAGTGCAATTGGATGGGTCTATTTTGAGCGTGCTTCCTCTTACTTCATTCGTTTGGTTTTGGTATTGTTGATTTGTATTCGAATCATATTTCTTGTTTTGATCTCATCTTAAAAACCATCGCGTTGACTAAACTACAAAAGACGAGACGAAAGAATGTTTGTCAAATTTATTTGGGCAAAGCCCTGCAAGATGGTTGGATGGACGCACGTTTCGGAATTACCACATTCCTCATCAGCATCCTCTACTTGCAGCAAAACTATCAAACAATTATCAGAACAAATTCTGGTAATTCACCAAACCCAAAGTGAACCACACTTGAACCTTCCGGAAAATAAATATTAGTACAAAATTTTCTCTTTTCCTTTGCCAATTTCAAATCATCGATTTGAGTGTAAAATGATGGAATGTAAATTAAACTGATGATTCAATGCACAGTTTTATCCAGAAATTATTGATATGGAAAAAGATCAAGTTTCTACCAATTTTAATTGGTTGAATTGTGAAAGCAAAAAAGCGTTTTCAAAAAGTATTGATCCAAAAATATGTTATTTTCCGATCCGGAGATGGTGCAACTTTGGCGCAGAAGCGATGATTTTATTCGGGCTTGTCATAGGACGGCTGTCTTCCATTTCGTCAGCCGGCGCACTCAATTTGCATCATTTTCATAGGTGTGATTCACTGTTTTGGGTGTCAGTTAAAAAATTCTGTGATATTTTGCAAAATAAATATTTATTTTATTTTTTTATGATTTTTAATGCATTCTAAAGCTTGTTAGAAACGTTTAAGGCCGAAACACAATGAAAAAAAGCAGGCGTATGCCTTAGCTTTTTTCTTTGCTTTAAAGCGGCTTCCATTTTTCCAACACACATAGAAAATCGTATTTGTCGCTTCATAAACATAAACAAACTTATATTTCCATATACAAACCTGGAGCAACAAATGTTTTTAACGTCAAAATCAAAGCAGCCTATAGAAGCCGGAAAAGTGAAAATTTATTTAACTTATTTTCACGCTTCGGTCTCAAGCTTATATTTATTGTGCGCACTCTCATAATTATGAACGGTTCAACTTTTTTCGAAGCAAAGAAAAAAGAGACGATTTAAGCTGCGTGTTCATTGTGTGTCGGCCTTTAACCTTAAATATTTCAAAACTTCGCTTGTTTTTAGAGTGGATTTAGCTTTTTTCGACAAAAATTTAAATAATTTGTACCATTTTATTAATTCTTACACTGTTTCTAACGTATTTGAAACAAATGTATAGAATGATGATAATATATAGGAGTGATTAAATAATGCCCTGATTTGAAATCTAAAATCTATAGATTTTGAAATTTTACTTTCATTTTCAAGCAACTTTCATGAACAGCGCGCCTTCTATACCCTCAAGAAGTGGAATCGGTCTATATGGAGGTCTTACCAAATGGAGCGATAAAACCAAATCCGTTATAATTTCAAATCGGATAAAGACTACGGTTTATATAAGCCCATGGAGTTAAATCAGGAAATCAAGCTATATGGGTGCTCTGCCAAAAATATGCACCGATACACAAAATACAACACACCTAGTTGTAGTTCTCAAAACCCTACAAAATTTAGATCCCAAATCGGAGGGCGGGTTTATAAGGGGGATACCTTATAAACCCGCCCTCCGATTTTATTTGTGACCCCCAAAAACCTCTAGATTTCAAATTTCAAGCAAATTGAATAAAAACAACGGTTTCTAGAAGCTCAAGAAGTAAAATCGGGAGATCGGGCTATATGGGGGCTATAGCAAACCATAGACCGATACACGCCATATTCGGCACTCCTGTTTGTGGTCCTAACATACCTTTAGATTTCTAATTTCAGGAAAATCTGATTGAAAATACGGTTTCTAGAAGCCGAAGAAGTATAATCAGAAGATCGGTTTATATGGGAGGCTATACCAAAACATGGACCGATATAGCCCATCTTCCAACTTGACCTGCTTGGAGACAAAAAAACGAGTTTGTGCAAAAATTAAGCAAGATAGCTTTAATATTAGGGCTGTTTTCTTTTAGCACTGGATGCAACATTTGTGTGGGCTATCCAGAACATCGTTGCACTGGTGTTCTATCCAGAACATCTCATCAGTGCAAGTCGCGCCGATGTTGCCAGATTGTATTTTGATAAACTGACGCTTCTTCGATTCACAATAGCAATTTATTGTGACTAATTTGTCGAAAAACATGAAATTCAGAGTGGTACAATGACATAAATAATTGCAGCAGTAAATATTTATTACTAACGATTTCATTTCACAGCAGTAATGAATTTATTTCGATTACACAAATATAGTGTTATTTAGTTGAACTTGTCTAAATGAAAATGAATCCAAAGCTATGTCACATCTTGATCGAATTGTGGCCAAAATCAATGAAATGACAAACGTTTTCCCTGTTCCTCCAGGTGCGTCCCGGAAGAATAGACCACCAGTATTATTGTCTACCGCTTGCATTATTGTTTCGTATACTTGCTTTTTATGTTCATTCAGCAACGGCACATTATTTCGAACGAATTCCTGCAATCTATCAACATTGTATTGCAGCTCTCGATTTAATTCTTGGTTGAATGCATCGTGCATCGATCGCTTTGGCGCAATCATTCCTACTTCAATCAGTAGCTTGTTTGCAATAGTCAAGCATTGATCATTAATCAGAATCAATCCTTCATTGGTTATTTGGATATCAGGATTATTCGTTTTAATGCGCAAGCAATACAATATATCTTCACATATGTCGTCTTTGTATTTGTTCCATAACTGATAATTGCGAAAAGCGTTCGTAGTTGGTACGCATTTGATGAAATAACTGAATCCGCAAGTGTTAAATCCCAATGAGAATCGTTCTCCACCAAACCCATTAGTTGACATGCTTCGCGATATGTTTGACATTTCACATTCACAGTCTTCAAATGCGCGAAGGATTTTAGTCCACGAACATTTACCAACAGCAGTCGGTAAATGATCGTGTTTGCGTCGTTGGAATTTCTTTGGTGATTGATTCCAAGTGTAATACTTGGGCAATTCAACGTACACCAGCGTCGCTTCACATATTGCAAAGAAGCTAGTCAATGTTGTCGATGGTGGTCTCTCAGCTCGTTGTGCCGCATTAGCCTAAGTGAAGTAATCTCTTTGGTCATTTTCCAAATGTACTGCTAAGTGTACAACTGTGAGATATACTTCATGCATTTGAAATGAAAATAATCGCCACAATGCTTCATTTGTACTGACGTATTTGCCCATTTTGAAGTTACTGATTTCGTCATTCGCATTTTCCGACGCAATACCAAACACAGCCATGTCACTGCCTTTTGTGATATATTTGCACAAATATTGGATTGATTTGGCTGAATGACAACTCTCAACGTTTGTAAAGGGTGATTCTTTTGAGGTTAGGATTTTCATGCATTAGTATTTGACAGATCACGTGGGATTTCAGACATGGTGTCAAAGAGAAAGATGCTCAGTATGCTTTGACATTTCATCATGAATAGACTTACTAACGAGCAACGCTTGCAAATCATTGAATTTTATTACCAAAATCAGTGGCAGAAAATCCGCTTTTTTATCGACAAATTTTGTTCAGCGATGAGGCTCATTTCTGGTTGAATGGCTACGTAAATAAGCAAAATTGCCGCATTTGGAGTGAAGAGCAACCAGAAGCCGTTCAAGAACTGCCCATGCATCCCGAAAAATTCACTGTTTGGTGTGGTTTGTACGCTGGTGGAATCATTGGACCGTATTTTTTCAAAGATGCTGTTGGACGCAACGTTACGGTGAATGGCGATCGCTATCGTTCGATGCTAACAAACTTTTTGTTGCCAAAAATGGAAGAACTGAACTTGGTTGACATGTGGTTTCAACAAGATGGCGCTACATGCCACACAGCTCGCGATTCTATGGCCATTTTGAGGGAAAACTTCGGAGAACAATTCATCTCAAGAAATGGACCGGTAAGTTGGCCACCAAGATCATGCGATTTGACGCCTTTAGACTATTTTTTGTGGGGCTACGTCAAGTCTAAAGTCTACAGAAATAAGCCAGCAACTATTCCAGCTTTGGAAGACAACATTTCCGAAGAAATTCGGGCTATTCCGGCCGAAATGCTCGAAAAAGTTGCCCAAAATTGGACTTTCCGAATGGACCACCTAAGACGCAGCCGCGGTCAACATTTAAATGAAATTATCTTCAAAAAGTAAATGTCATGGACCAATCTAACGTTTCAAATAAAGAACCGATGAGATTTTGCAAATTTTATGCGTTTTTTTTTTTTTTTTTAAGTTATCAAGCTCTTAACAAATCACCCTTTATGTGTTTCGTATGTGATAGAAGCGGGCAATATGGTACAATGAATTCATTTCCGATCTCAATATCTTGATTTTTGACTTTAACTTTGATAGTTCGACCATTATCTTCTTTTGAACGCCGACGATAAACTGGATATCCATCGTTCTCCGTACCTGTTTCAGCAACTAACGGTCGCGGATATCGTTTTGTGCACTTTCCATCAGCCATGCAAGGCGATAATGGATTTAATTCACCGCACGGTCCATGCACCATCTGTGTTGTCACAATGTCGTGTATGTCAGATGGGGATCAGTGACTTTATTATTAAATGTGGGTGCATTGAATCTTCGCACATGTTCACCTGTTGGGGTACAATCCGCTCTTATAACAAATTTGTTCGTGTCCCTGTATCTGTATTTGTCAAGAAATATTGAAGAAATACGGTGTAATTTCTGATCGTGTGGTGTATACGTAGTTGTTATGTGTTACAATTCATTGTGTTGGTGTGAGAGATTGGTTATGTGTGTTGTTTCTTTTACCATGCAAGTCGGCATGAAGCCGCCTTCAGCAGTTATTGTATTCAAGGATGTGTTGAAGAAAATGGCTTGAATCGGGATCATTTCCATCGAACAATGATTTCAGTGGCTATGAGGGTGTAAGTAATGGATCCAATTTGACTTTTCCACTTGCGCAGAACAATCCAGGCGTTTCTCTTTTGAACTTTAACGCATTGAAATATTGGCATATAGTCGTCATTGGTCCAATATATAAATTTTCATCATCACTGTAGTTCGCAGTGGGATCATATTGGAATGTTAAGCGATTGTATGATCTTGTGTGCTCACGCGTTGTCTCAATCGGGAATTTTCTATTATTATATTTTGTCTTTCTTCCCTTAAATTCTGTGAATACACTTGTTGCTGGCTTGTAAGTCTTGTGCGGCGGCCGATGTTCGCACATCGCCTAGGATTGCCAGATTCAAATGGCCTATTGTCTTGAATTTTGGGAAAAGTTGGCTGGATATAACAAAAAAACCGGGTTTTGTAAATCCCCAAATATGAGGAATACAACTATTTATTAAAATATTTAAATAAATAATAAAAACACAACAATAAATTTATAATTCAGTATTTTCATAAACATAAATAAAATAAAGTAATTTTAATTAAATTAAAAAAATGAGAACATTCAATCTGTTGTTTCTTCTAATGATTCCCAATGGATTTTGAATAAAGAAAAGTTTGATTCAAATACCCAATTCAATTTATTTCAACCAAAATTTCTTATATTTAAATTCCTAAAATAAGAATACAATTCGTAACACAATTCGCAATTTGACTGAATATAAACTCACTTTTTGGTATGGAAACCACTAGATAAATTATTTCAAGAATTAATCAATTTGGCAAGCAAAAATAATTTAAAGTTTCTCAAGGACATAGAATGCGTCCGGTAAAGCTAATTACTATTTCAGTCTGGCTATAAAGGCGCTTTGTTTCTTGCGTGACGCTTCATTCCGAAAATGATATGACATTTGTAAGTTATCTACTTAAGAACAAAGTTTTTAAAATAACTAAAAAGTATTCGAATTATCCGGTTTTGGTGCTAGCGACAACATTCTCTTGACGACTCAATTGTGGCAATTAAGCTTTTAACATTTATTGCAAAGGCAGTAAATGGGTAAGTGCTTTTCATCGACAGGAGGTGTTGATCGTATGCGATTTTTAATGTAGTTAACTATTTTCTCAGGTTGTCCCATTAAAAGTTTAAGTATTGACATTACCCAGGAGACATTAGATGGATGAATCAGCATGTGGTGCACATTCTTTAACGCATCTCCACTCAAGGATTTTTGCAATCTGATAAAATTTTCACTATCGCTAAATCCGCAAATTTGCGTTGACCATTCGAAGGTGGATGCAAAAAGGGGCCAATCTTCCGGTTGTCCTCCGAAATTTGGAAATTCCTTTGGAAGTGACTTACGGGCCTGTATTTGGCTCTGATTCAGTTGCGTAGTGTCGGCGGAGAAATGTGGCAGATTTGTATGTATTGGCTGTTGTGGCAAGTTCATATGTGAATACTGGGCATTGGCATATTGTGCAGAAGTTAAATTCGAAATGTTTGGATATATAGAGTGTGATACCCGTGGATTGGAGGGACCCATTGGAACAGAAGTGTAAGTATTGGAACTGGATATCGGCGCGTGGGAATCTGAATCTGATGTAACTGCAGCAGGGTTAGCTACTGTTAACAGAATGGCAAAGGATTTGTCGTGATCGTTCTAAGCAATTAGCATCTGAAGAAATATTTAGTGTCGGTACTGCAGCTACAGATGTAGTGATTTGGTTGTTAGCACGACCCATGGTATAGTTAGTGTTTAAGGATTCGTTTTCATTATTTAAATAAATTGATGTATTTGGCAAGTGCGATGATACTTGCCCCGGTGCAGTTTTATTCGCTTGTGCTACATTAGAACTATCGATAGCTTGTAATATCGATGGCTCCTGGCATTGACGTCAGCTTTCGGTCCCGGCAGGAATTTGTGATTGATCGTTAGACTGAGGAAGTTGCTGTAACCAGTCACGGACAGTTTGTGACCGCTTAGATGAAGTGGCACTTAAACGTTCTTCCTCTTCCAGCTGTAGCAATTTGTATTTATTTTCAACATATTGTTGATTTATGGTGAATTGCAAGGATCTCCTTCCTCTAAACGTTGGAACTCTAATTGTATAAACCTCGATTGGGACTCATTTGAGCGGCGTGAAGGGCGACTACCGTTTTCCGAAGTAGGTGGGATGTTATCACTTTGCTCCGAGACACAAGTTCCGCATTTGAAGGTTAGATTTGATTGGTTACTTTCAGTGACATTAGCACATGTGGTATGATAACTAGTGGCAGTTCGTGCATTTTATCGGATTTTGACAAAGTGGACATTCAAGAATAATTTGTTGACCCTCCATTAGTACTTACTGCGATTGGCTACTGGTGGTTAGATATTTCTTCCGTCAGTGTAAGTTGAAGGTAAAAGAAAGCTTGATGGCCAAAAAGAATTTTAAGATGTTGTTTCTTCTAATGGTTCCCAATGGATTTTGAATAAAGAAAAGTTTGATTAAATAACCAATTCAATTTATTTCAACCAACATTTTTATACCCTCCACCATAGGATGGGGGTATATTAACTTTGTCATTCCGTTTGTAACACATCGAAATATTGCTCTAAGACCCCATAAAGTATATATATTCTGGGTCGTGGTGAAATTCTGAGTCGATCTAAGCATGTCCGTCCGTCCGTCCGTCTGTCCGGCTGTCCGTCCGTCTGTGGAAATCACGCTAACTTCCGAACGAAACAAGCTATCGACTTGAAACTTGGCACAAGTTGTTGTTATTGGTGTAGGTCGGATGGTATTGAAAATGGGCCATATCGGACCACGTTTACGTATAGTCCCCATATAAACCGATCCCCAAATTTGGCTTGGGGAGCCTCCCGGAGCAGCAAAATTCATCCTATCCGGTTGAAATTTGGTACGTGGTCTTAGTATACGGTCTGTAACAACCATGCAAAAATTGGTCCATATCGGTCCATAATTATATATAGCCCCCATATAAACCGATCCCCAGATTTGACCTCCGGAGCCTCTTGGAGGGGCAAAATTCATCCGATCCGATTGAAATTTGGTACCTGATGTAAGTATATGGTCTCTAACAACCATGCAAAAATTGGTCCATATCGGTCCATAATTATATATAGCCCCCATATAAACCGATCCCCAGATTTGACCTCCGGAGACTTTTGGAGGGGCAAAATTCATCCGATCCGGTTGAAAATTGGTACCTGATGTTAGTATACGGCCTCTAACTACCATGCAAAAATTGGTCCATATCGGTCCATAATTATATATAGCTCCCATATAACCGATCCCCAGATTTGACCACCGGAGCCTCTTGGAGGAGCAAAATTCATCCGATCCGGTTGAAATTTAGTACATGGTCTTAGTATACGGTTTTTAACAACCATGCAAAAATTGGTCCATATCGGTCCATAATTATATATAGCCCCCATATAAACCGATCCCCAGATTTGACCTCCGGAGCCTCTTGGTGGGGCAAAATTCATCCGATCCGGTTGAAATTTGGTACCTGATGTTAGTTTACGGCCTCTAATAACCATGCAAAAATTGGTCCATATCGGTCCATAATTATATATATCCCCCATATAAACCGATCCCCAGATTTGACCTCCGGAGCCTCTTGGAAGAGCAAAATTCATCCGATCCAGTTGAAATTTGGTACATGGTGTTAGTATATGGTCTCTAACAACCATGCAAAAATTGGTCCATATCGGTCCATAATTATATATAGTTCCCATATAAACCGTCCCCAGATTTGACGTCCGAAACCTCTTGGAGGAGCAAAAGTCATCCGATACGGTTGAAATTTGGTACATTTTGTCAATATATGGCCTCTAACAGCCATGTAAAAATTGGTCCATATCGGTCTTTAGTTATATATAGCCGATGACTTATTACACAAAAATTGGTCCATATCGCCAAAAATAATCTACCAAAACTTTATTTCCATAGAAAATTTTGTCAAATTTTATTACTATAGAAAGTTTTGTCAAAATTTCATTTCTATAGAAAGTTTTGTCAAAAGTTTATTTCTATACAAATGTTTGTCAACATTTTATTTCCATAGAAAATTTTGTCAACATTTTACTTCCATAGAAAATTTTGTCAACATTTTATTTCTATAGAAAATTTTGTCAAGTTTTTATTTCTATAGAAAATTTTGTCAAATTTTTATTTCTATAGAAAATTTTGTCAAAATTTTATTTCTATAGAAATTTTTGTCAAGGTTTCATTTCTATAGAAAATTTTGTCAAAATTTTATTTCTATAGAAAATTTTGTCAAACTAGATTATATACGTATTTAATCGGCCTTTTTTGTTTAATATATACCCCGTATGGGCTAACTTACAATTTAGAAGACAGTGTTAAAAAGTTTTACGATACCTTGCCATCGGCAAGTGTTATCGCAACCCAAGTAATTCGATTGTAGATGACAGCCTTTAGTAGAAGTTCCTACGCAATCCATGGTGGAGGGTACATAAGATTCGGCCTGGCCGAACTTACGGCCGTATATACTTGTTTATATTAAAATTCCTATAATAAGAATACAATTCTAACACAATTCGCAATTTGACTGAATATAAACTCACTTTTTGGTATGGAAACCACTAGATAAAATACTTCAAGAATTAATCAATTTGGCAAGCAAAAATAATTTAAAGATTCTCAAGGACATAGAATGCGTCCGGCAAAGCTAATTACTACTTTAGTCTGGCTAAAATGGCGCTTTGTTTCTTGCGTGACGCTTCATTCCGAAAATTACATGGCATTTGTAAGTTATCTACTTAAGAACAAAGTTTTTAAAATAACTAAAAAGTATCCGAATTAGCCGGTTTTGGTGCTAGCGACAACACAATCTTTTCTTACAAACTAAATATACAGAAAAAGGCATTTTTCCTTTAAAGCTGCTTTAATGCAGTTCTTATAGATAATAAATATCGCGCCTACTAAACAAAAGGTTAGTAACTCTATTTTTTTTAAATAGAGACAAAAACTATAGTAAAAAAGTATTAACTCTGAAGAAAAGAGGCATAACGGAATTTTTTTAATGAAAGAATAGTAAAAAATGGGAGAATTTTACAGTAAGAATCGTTTTTTAATGAAAAGTGAAAATTTTAATAGCCATTTTTTTTGAAAAACGGTTTATACGAAAAACAAAACCGGTTAACCGGCCAAAACCGAAAAAATAAATATCCGTGAATATGATTATTAAACTCTTATTTTTATTGTTTTACGAAAAAAATAACAAAAAATTAACAATTCGTTGTTCTAAAACAAATATTTTAAAATAAACTCAAGAGTAATTCATGTTAGACTTTCATTCTGATAGTTTTTTTGTGTTTTAGGCAAATTACTTGAGATCATTGTAACAATGATCTGTATGTTTTTTGTAATAATAACGTAAAAATAGAATACAATTGATGTGCTCACTTTGTAAACGATTTTTTTGTTTGTTTTTTTATGAAACTTGATGACGAAAATACTCGTTCACTGAAAGTGTATGTCTGGCTAACAGTCATCAGCGCATCGGTGATCATCGGAATCCGATTCAGATGTCTCCAATAAATCCATTGGGATTTCTGGAAATAGTCACCTATACAATTCTATGGCAATGTCCTTTGTCTCAGATTTTGAAGAATATTTCAAAATTTTATTGCTTTGTCTAGTGGCTTTAATAACTTGCTCACTAATTTTAATACTTCTATTTCTTCATTGGAGAATGGTTCCAGATTTAAATCTAGCAAAGTAGCCATGCCACAGCTATGTATTCTCAAAAATTTCTCAATCATATCAGATAATGAATTCCATCTGTTTTTAATGTCACATATAAGACGAAGTTCTTTTCCTTCTTTTTCTTGAACATACATTTGAAGCTTACTTTGTTTTACCGACGATTTGTTAAAAGTTTCAAATATCTTCGTACCTTATTTATTGTATCAGAAATGTCAGGCCCAAAGAAGATTGTGCTCATTACCTCACATAATTTTCACTTCCACGGAATTCTTTAGTTCTTGGCACCTTTTTCTGTAATACAAATAATATTGAAGAAATTATTCAATTTTATGAATTTTTAAAATTTTACCTTTCGCCTGGACGGATAATCGAACCGAGGACCATACAGTTTGTAAGCCAACACACTCTGGGCTAAGTAGCTGTTATGGTCATCAATAGACAATTATCGTTATAAGTTATATTTGTATAGCATAGCCTGCGGCGACCACGAGCCGATGGTTAGGTTATGTTAGGTTAAAGTGGCAGCCCGATTAAATTTCAGGCTCACTTAGACTATTCAGTCCATTGTGATACCACATTTAACTAAAAGTACCTATTACATATGGGCACTTCTAGTCTTAACCACTGAACCTTCTCTATTATTTACTTTTGTGGAACCAACCAGATTGCTCCAAAAACATTAACAAACTGCTTAAGTTAACGTTTTCCAGGTCCGCCAGTAATCTAAAGCTATATGCTCCTAAAATTCGCTTACGCCTTACACAAAAAACAGGACACTCACACAAGAGGTGTTTAATTGATTCCTTTTCCATCACATCATGACAGCTTATACAATAGTCATTATACTTCGCACCTATAGTTTTTGCAAATTCGCCTATCAGGCAGCGACCCGTTATAGCAGATATCAGGAGTGCTATCTGACGCCTTGAGAACACTAGCATATCTAGTGTGCGGTTTAAGTTTAAATGGGGCCATATTTGCTTGGTGTCGTTACAACCCTTGCAATTTTCCCATCGAATATTGGCCATCATAACAGCCTTCTCACGCAGTAAGAGCTTGCAGGTGGCCAGAGGCATACCAACAGATTCTAGTTCCCCTGGAATATGTAAGGTAATTCCTAGCCTTGCTAACACATCTGCTTCGCAGTTCCCCGGTATGTTCCTATGGCCAGGCACCCATATTAGGTAAATATTGTACTGCTCAGCCATCTCGTTGAGAGATTTGCGGCAGTCTATGGCAGTTTTCGAGTTAAGGAACACAGAGTCCAAGGATTTTATTGCAGGTTGACTGTCTGAGTATATATTAATGCCAATATTTGTTGGAACATTACTTCTCAGCCAATTCACCACTTCTCTTATTGCCAATATTTCAGCCTGAAAAACACTACAGTGATTAGGTAATCTTTTCGCTATTCGAATTTCCAGATCTTTAGAATATACTCCGAAACCCACTTGTCCATTCAATTTGGAGCCAGCAGTATAGAAATCTATATATCTTTTATTCCCCGGGGTCTGTGTACACCACGCCTCACCGTTGGGAATTAGAGTTTCAAACTTTTTGTCGAAAAGTGGTTTTGCCAGGGTGTAATCCACTACGTTAGGCACATCTGGCATTACTTTGAGGACCGAACTATGACCGTACATATTTTCCGACCACAGCGATAGCTCGCGCAACCGCACAGCCGTTGTTGCAGCTGACTGTTTGGCCAAAATGTCTAAAGGCAATAGATGTAGCATGACATTAAGGGAGTCTGTTCCTGTCTTACTAAATGCGCCTGAGATACATAAGCTCGCCATACGCTGAACTTTATATAAACAAGTCGGTTTCTGAAGTGCCGGCCACCAGACTACAACACCATATAGCATTATAGGTCTAACTACTGCCGTGTATAGCCAATGCACAATTTTTGGTCTTAGTCCCCACTTTTTTCCTATTGCCTTTTTGCACGAGTACAAAGCTACCGTGGCTTTTCTCGCCCTCTCTTCAATATTAAGCCTAAAATTCAGCTTCCTGTCCAAAATAACGCCAAGGTATTTTGCACACTCACCAAAGGGAATTTCAGTACCCCCTAAGGAAATGGGCCTAACCGTGGAAGTTTTGCGATCTTTGCAGTACACGACTAGTTCTGTCTTTGCTGGATTTACACCAAGACCATTATCTTTCGCCCATTTCTCTGTCATCCGGAGAGCTCTCTGTATAATATCTCTGATTGTGGATGGGAATTTTCCCCTGACTGCTAGCGCCACATCATCTGCGTATGCCACCACTTTTATCCTTTCTTTTTCTAGGGAAACCAGAAGGTTGTTTATAGCAACATTCCAAAGAAGAGGTGATAGAACTCCTCCTTGGGGAGTGCCTCTGTTCACATACCTTTGTATGTTTGCTTGCCCTAGTGTGGCTGAAATACGCCTCTTTATTAGAAGTTCGTCTAACAGCCTAAGTATACCTGGATCAACATTCAGAGTTGTCAGTCCATTTAATATCGAGCTCGGTTGGACATTATTGAACGCCCCCTCGATGTCTAGAAACGCCACAATTGTGTATTCTTTGACAGATAGTGAGCTTTCAATAAAGCTGACTAGTTCATGCAATGCGGTCTCAGTAGATCTGCCTTTCGAGTATGCATGCTGTCGTTTCGAGAGCAAACATGAATCCACGCTAGTTCTAAGATACATGTCTATCATCCTCTTCAGGGTCTTAAGTAGGAATGAGGATAAGCTGATTGGTCGGAAATCCTTCGCACTCGAGTGAGAGGCTTTTCCTGCTTTAGGTATGAAGACGACTTTTGTTTCCCTCCACTTTTCTGGAATATATGCTAAGTTTACACATCGTTTATATATCACCGTCAACCAGGGGATAATTCTTTCAGCCACTGCCTGTAACTCCGCCGGAGTAATTCCATCAGGTCCGGGGGATTTGAATGGTTCAAAGCTATTTAAAGCCCATTTTATTCTAGATTCCGACACAATTTCCTCGATAGGAAATGATCGCTGAGCCTCTGTTAGGTTAGGTTAGGTTAGGTTAAAGTGGCAGCCCGATTAAGATTCAGGCTCACTTAGACTATTCAGTCCATTGTGATACCACATTAACTAAAAGTACCTATTACATAAGGGCACTTCTAGTTTTAACCGCTGAACCATCTTGATTATTTTTCTTTGTTGAACCAACCAGATTGTTCCAAAAATATTAGCAGACTGCTTAAGTTAACGTTTTCCAGATCCGCCAGTAATCTGAAGCTATATGCTCCTAAAAGTTGCTTGCGCTTTACACAAAATGCAGGACACTCACACAAGAGGTGTTTAATTGATTCTTTTTCCTCCGCATCATGACAGCTCATACAATAGTCATTATACTTCGCGCCAATAGTTTTTGCAAAATCTCCTATCAGGCAGCGACCCGTTATAGCAGATATCAGGAGTGATACCTGACGTCTCGAGAACATTAGCATATCTAGTGTGCGGTTTAAGTTGAAATGGGGCCATATTTGCTTGGTGTCGTTACAACCCTTGCAATTCTCCCATCGAACATTTGCCATCATAACAGCCTTCTCACGCAGCATGAGCTTGCAGGTAGCTAGGGGCATACCAACAAATTCTAGTTCCCCTGGAATATGTAAGGTAGTCCCTAGCCTTGCCAACTCATCCGCTTCGCAGTTCCCCGGAATGTTCCTATGGCCAGGCACCCATATTAGGTGAATATTGTACTGCTCAGCCATCTCATTGAGAGATTTGCGGCAATCGATGGCCGTTTTCGAGTTGAGGAACACAGAGTCCAAGGATTTTATTGCAGGTTGACTGTCTGAGTATATATTAATGCCCACATTTTTTGGAACATTACTTCTCAGCCAATTCGCCACCTCTCTTATTGCTAATATTTCAGCCTGAAAAACACTACAGTGATTAGGTAATCTTTTCGCTATTTGAAGTTCCAGATCATTAGAATATACTCCGAAGCCCACTTGTCCATCCAATTTGGAGCCATCAGTGTAGAAATCTATATATTCTTTATTCCCCGGGGTATGTGTGCACCACGCCTCACTGTTGGGGATTAGAGTCTCAAACTTTTTGTCGAAAAGTGGACTCGCCAAAGTGTAATCCACTACGTTAGGCACATCTGACATTATTTTGAGGACAGAACTGTGACCGTAACCATTTTCCGACCACAGCGATAGTTCGCGCAACCGCACAGCCGTTGTTGCAGCTGACTGTTTGGCCAAAATGTCTAAAGGCAATAGATGCATCATGACATTAAGGGAATTTGTTCCTGTCTTGCTGAATGCGCCTGAAATACACAAACACGCCATACGCTGAACTTTATCCAAACAAGTCGGTTTCTGAAGTGCCGGCCACCAGACTACAACACCATATAGCATTATAGGTCTAACTACTGCCGTGTATAGCCAATGCACAATTTTTGGTCTTAGTCCCCACTTTTTTCCTATTGCCTTTTTGCACGAGTACAAAGCTACAGTTGCCTTTCTCGCCCTTTCTTCAATATTAAGCTTAAAGTTCAGCTTCCTGTCCAAAATAACGCCAAGGTATTTTGCACAATCACCAAAGGGAATTTCAGTACCCCCTAAGGAAATAGGCCTAACAATGGGAGTTTTGCGATCTTTGCAGTACATGACTAATTCTGTCTTTGCAGGATTTACCCCAAGACCATTGTCTTTCGCCCATTTCTCTGTCATCCGGAGAGCTCTCTGTATAATATCTCTGATTGTGGATGGGAATTTTCCCCTGACTGCTAGAGCCACATCATCTGCCACCACTTTTATCCTTTCTTTTTCTAGAGTAACCAAAAGGCTATTTATAGCAACATTCCAAAGAAGAGGTGATAGAACTCCTCCTTGGGGAGTGCCTCTGTTCACATACCTTTGTATGTTTGCTTGTCCTAGTGTGGCTGAAATACGTCTCTTCATTAGCAGTTCGTCTAACAACCTGAGTATACATGGATCAACATTCAGAGTTGTCAGTCCATTTAATATCGAGCTCGGATGGACATTATTGAACGCCCCTTCGATGTCTAGAAAAGCCACGATTGTGTATTCTTTGACAGATAGTGAGCTTTCAATAAAGCTGACTAGTTCATGTAGTGCGGTCTCAGTAGACCTGCCCTTCGAGTATGCATGCTGTCGTTTCGAGAACAAACTTGAATCGATGCTAGTTCTAAGATAGATATCTATCATCCTCTCCAGAGTCTTAAGTAGGAATGAGGATAAACTGATTGGTCGGAAATCCTTCGCCCTCGAGTGAGAGGCTTTTCCCGCTTTAGGTATGAAAACGACTTTTGTTTCCTTCCACTTTCCTGGGATATATGATAAGTTGATACATCCTTTATATATCACCGACAACCAGGGGATAATTTTGTCAGTTACAGCTTGTAACTCCGCCGGAGTAATTCCATCAGGTCCAGGGGATTTGAATGGTCCAAAGCTATTTAGCGCCCATCTTATTCTAGTTTCCGATACAATTTCCTCGACAGGAAACGACCGCTGAGCAACTGTGGCACCGCCAGTACATGGTTCAACCGTCTGATTTCCAGGAAAATGTGTGTCCAATAGTACCTCCAGCGTCTCCTCACTGGACGTTGTCCAATTGCCCTCCGATGTTTTAATGAAACCTGGAGCGGAGTTGGTGGATGCTAGAACCTTCCGTAGTCTGGAAGCCTCGGACGTATTCTCAATACTGCTGCAGTAATCATTCCAAGAGTTATGCTGAGCCTTTCTCAGTTCTCGCTTGTATCCTCTCAGATTCTTCTTGTAAGCGTCCCAGTCCTCAGGGGCTCTGGTGGACTTTGCCTTGTTAAAGAGCTTCCTGCAGGATTTCCTCATATTACTTAATTCCGTTGACCACCATGGTGGTCGATGTTTCCCCCTTGGCTTTCCTCTAGGGCATGCAGCTTTCAGTGAGATGTTGAAGGCCTTAGTAATCCGCTCCACTGCGTGTTCGATATCTTGCACATTTCTCATATTTGTCTCTGTTATTTCCGGTATCATCATATTGAACGATTCCCTATACCTATTCCAGTCAGCTTTCCTAACATTTGGCGGAAATATGGTCTTGGTGATATGAACATCAAATTTGAAACTGATGTAGCGATGATCTGAGAAGCTGTGTTCACTTAAAACCTGCCACTCAGATATCATTTCATTCAGTTCTTGCGAGGCCAAGGTGATGTCCAAAACCTCTTGCCTGTTTTTAGTGACAAAGGTTGGGACATCTCCCTTGTTGCAAACTACCAGATTAGTACGCAAAATAAACTCTATTAGCGACTCTCCCCTTCCATTAGTATCACTACTTCCCCATATACTATGATGTGCATTCGCATCGCATCCCATAATGAGTTTCGTCTTTGTTTTCAGTGACTCCTCCACTAAGGTCTTAACGGCATATGGAGGCATCTCCCTGTCATGTCCCATGTAGACCGAAGATACCCAATATTTGCATTTGGCTATTTCTAAACTTGCAACGACAGTGTCTGTATTGCACATTGAAGGAAGCAGAAACAAGTTGAGCTCGTTTTTAGCAATTATACAGGCTCGATTTACATCATTACCAGTATACTGCAATAGTTTGAACCCCGGAGTACTTAATTCACATATTTTGTTTCTATAAACATATGGTTCTTGAATAAGAACTATGTCTATGTCCCCTTTCATCAGGAGAACTTTTAAGGCAGCACATGCAGCCTTACAATGATGAAGATTTATCTGGAGGATCCGTAGGACTATCGAGATTTTCAACAACCGTCACATCAGCCGTTTCAATCGAGTCATCAAGAATGTCCTCTTCAGAGATATCGGTGACTCTCGCAATAACCATAGGTTCAACTTTGGTGAGTTCTGGGCCTAATATCCCACCACACTTGAAATTCGTAGTAGGTACTTATTACGATGATTTTATCCGCTATTAAAAAACACGTCCGTTCCGTTCGACGGTTGAAATAGTAAATAGTCTGTTACACCGCCGGAACATGGTTCAACCGTCTGATTTCCAGGGAAGTGTGTGTCCAAAAGTACCTCCAACGTCTCCTCACTGGACGTTGTCCAATTTCCCTCCGATGTTTTAATGAAACCTGGAGCGGTGTTAGTGGATGCTAGTACCTTCCGTAGTCTGGAAGCCTCTGACGTATTCTCAATACTGCTACAGTAATCATCCCAAGAGTTTTGTTGAGACCTTCTCAGTTCTCGTTTATATGCTCTCAGATTCATCTTGTAAGTGTCCCAATCCTCCGGAGCTCTTGTGGACTTTGCTTTGTTAAAGAGCTTCCTGCAGGATTTTCTCATATTACTTAACTCCGTAGTCCACCATGGCGGCCGAGTTTTCCCCCTTGGCTTTCCTCTAGGGCAAGCAGCTTTCAGTGAAATGTTGAAGGCCTTAGTAATCCGCTCCACTGCGTGTTCGATATCTTGTACAGTGCTCATATTTGTCTCTGGCATTTCCGGTATCATCAAATTGAACGATTCCCTATACCTATTCCAATCACCTTTCCTAACATTTGGCGGAAATATGGTCTTTGAAGTACGAACAGCCAATCTGAAACTGATGTAGCGATGATCTGAGAAGCTATGTTCCCTCAAAACTTGCCACTCAGATATCTTATCATTCAGTTCCGGAGAGTTCAACGTTACGTCCAAAACTTCTTGTCTGTTCCTGGTGACGAAGGTTGGTGCATCTCCCTAATTGCAAACTACCAGGTTAGTACGCAAAATAAACTCTATTAGCGACTCTCCCCTTGCATTAGTATCACTACTTCCCCAAATACTATGATGTGCATTTGCATCGCATCCCATAATGAGTTTTGTCTTCGTTTTTAGTGACTCCTCAACTAAGGTCTTAACGGCACAGGGTGGCATCTCCCTATCATGTCCCATGTAGACCGAAGATACCCAATATTTGCATGTGGATATCTCTAGACTGGCTACGACAGTGTCTGCATTGCTCAATGAAGGAAGCAGAAACAAGTTTAGTTCGTTTTTAGCAATTATACATGCTCGATTTATATCGTTACCGGTATCATGCAAAAGTTTGAAACCCGGAGTGCTTAATTCACAGATCTTGTTCTTATATATGTATGGTTCTTGAATAAGTACTATATCTATGTCTCCTTTCATCAGGAGAACTTTTAAGGCAGCACAAGCGGCCTTACAATGGTGAAGATTTATCTGGAGGAACCGTAGAACCATCCAAATTTTCAACCACCGTCACATCAGCCGCTTCAATTGAGTCATCAAGGGCTTCCTCTTCACAGATCTCGGTGGGGGGTCTAAGCCCCCTCCCCAGAGGCCTTCCTACGCTTATGGATATAGTCCTTATAGGTGAAATCTTTAAATTTATCTTCGGGAAGTGTCCTCAAGCCCTCCTGAAATTTCAAAGGAAACCCTAATATTTGGTTCATGGTGGTGGGTATTTAAGATTCGGCCCGACCGAACTTAGTGCTGTATATACTTGTTTAGTTTAATATATACCACATATAGACTACCTTGCAATTTAGAAGACGGTGTTAGGAAGTTTTAAGATACCTTGCCATCGGCAAGTGATACCGCAACCCAAGTAATTCGATTATGGATGACAGTCTTTAGTAGAAGTTTCTACGCAATCCATGGTGGAGGGTACATAAGCTTCGGCCTGGCCGAACTTACAGCCGTATATACTTGTTTTTATGATGATCCGTTTGGAAATTCTATGTATTTTTCGTCGTTTTAAGTTCCTTTGTGTGAATATTTTGAATTAAATGTCTCCATTCGTTTTGACGCCACAAAAAGAAACAAATTATGCCGGTGGAGGTAAACAAAACACATACCCACAAGTAACATACATAAAATGCTGCTCTCAAAGCAATAACATATGCTCATTTTTTTTCAAATGCCAATTTTGTGTATTCAGGGAAAACTCTGCTCAAATCATACACATTTTAATATTCAAATTAAGTAATATTTAGATTTAAGCATATCAAAATGTGTGCGAAGCCTCATTAAATGCCAAGAGCATAGCCAAACGAATGCACCCATACCAGCACAGTTTTCTAAGCATCTTCACACTAACCACGAATTGCTATCATTTGATTCTCCCGCTGTGTTATGTTCAGCGTTGCCACAATAAATTTTTATTTTGGACCAACATTTTTCCAAAATTGAACGAAAATTGGTGCCAGCGGACCATTTTATAATAAATATAAATTAAAAGTTAAAATTTCCTTCGATAGAAAATTTTGTCAAATTTTTATTTCTATTCAAAATTTTCATTTCTACAGAAAATTTTGTCGAAATTTTGTTTGTTGTTTTTTCATTGCGTTGACTAAACTACAAGAGTAGCTTAACCAACTGAGGAAAAGAATGTTAATCAAATTTATTTGGGCAAAGCCCTATAGACTGCAAGATGGTTGGATGGACGCACGTTTCGGAATTACCACATTCCTCATCAGCATCCTCTACTTGCAGCAAAACTATCAACCAATTATCAGAACAAATTCTGGTAATTCACCCAAAGTGGACCACACTTGAATCTTCCGAAAAACGGTTTATTATAGTCGAATTTTGCCGAAATAAATCTTTGTACAAACAGTTCTATGTAATATGTTATTCAACCGTCGAACTGAACGGACGTGTTTTTTAATAGCGGATTATTTCATCGTAATAAATAATTATTACGAATTTCACGTGTGGTGGAAAATTAAACCACCATGCAGCGAAAATCGAAGTCATCCACTGGGTTGCTAACTTCAGGGCCCAGTGGGCGGGTATCGACGGAAGTTAAAAATTTGGGAAGTGACCAAGAGTCAGGCCCACTTAGTCGACCTTTAGACGAGTCGACAGGTGGCGACACTTTGACAAGTCGAACCTTTTCCAAGGTAACGGCATCAAAAGGAGGTAATCCCTCACGAAAGAGATTCAAATAACGCAGAAATGCTTTGTTTATCCTAAAGAAATTAGGATGTCGGCTAAGCAAAGCGATTCCTTAAAATGGACTCAAGGAATACCTAAAGCTGGAAAAAGGGAACGATCACCGGATGAACTGCCATCCTCTAAACGGGATCAAAGATCGTTTGCCTCAGTTGCAGAAGACAGCCTTGTGATGGCTATCATTAATAAAATAGCATTGGACGGTATGGTTCCAAAGCAAAAATGGGGGGAAATTGAGAACGCGATGTCTGGTGTCTACTCAGAGGTGCGAAAAAAGTTTCCCGGACCAAGTACTCGATGGCAAGATGGTATCATGGACGATATAAGTTAATAATATTTGCGGACCAGAGGTCTATGGATTGCTTTAAAGCTGCTTTGATGTTAATTGGTGAAGTTTGGGAAGGAGCCGCTTTAGAGTTAGTCGATAAAAAAGACATACCGGCTAAACCTAGAGCACTATAAACACACAATACTAAACAGACTAAAGGAATGCAATCCAAATCTTCCAACCGCCGATTGGAAGGTTGGTCGTTTGGATGAGGTGGATGGACCAAGACGACATGCGGTGTTTATATTGAACATTGAGTCGCTGCCACATCTAGCCCAGACCCAAGGACGTGTAAGTTATGGCTTTATGATATCCATATGAATATATACAAAAGCGATCAGCCAAAGGATTCCGAAACGGACAAGTCTCCGGTAAAGTCAGAAGAAGGAAAATCTTACGAAGCCGAAGGAGACATAAAAACGGCAGACATTGACGAACATCGTATACGGGAAGTCCCTACAAGCACAAACCTCACCAAAGCCTAACCGCGGGTTGTTGCGAGTGTCACCGAGATCTGTGAAGAGGAAGCCCTTGATGGCTCAATTGAAGAGGCTGATGTGACGGTGGTTGAAAATTTGTATGGTTCTACGGTTCCTCCAGATAAATCTTCACCATTGAAAGGCCGCTTGTGCTACCTTACAAGTTCACCTGATGAAAGGAGACATAGATATAGTTCTTATTCCAGAACCATACATATATAAGAACATGATCTGTGAATTAAGCACTCCGGGTTTCAAACTTTTGAATAATACCGGTAAAGATATAAATCCAGCATGTATAATTGCTAAAAACGAACTAAAGTTATTTCTGCTTCTTTCATCACCAATGCAGACACTGTCGTAGCCAGTCTAGAGATATCCAAATGCAAACTCTGGGTATCTTTGGTCTACATGGGACATGATAGGGAGATGCCACCCCGTGCCGTTAAGACCTTAGTTGAGGAGTCACTAAAAACGAAGACAAAACTCATTATGGGATGCGATGCAAATGCACATCATAGTATTTGGGGAAGTAGTGATACTAATGCAAGGGAAGAGTCGCTAATAGAGTTTATTTTGCGTACTAACCTGGTAGTTTGCAATAAGGGAGATGCACCAACCTTCGTCAGCAGGAACACACAAGAGGTTTTGGACGTAACGTTGACCTCTCCGGAACTGAATGATAAGATATATGAGTGGCAAGTTTTGAGGGAACATAGCTTCTCAGATCATCGCTACATCAGTTTCAGATTGGCTGTTCGTACTTCAAAGACCATATTTCCGCCAAATGTTAGGAAAGCTGATTGGAATAGGTATAGGGAATCGTTCAATTTGATGATACCGGAAGTGCCGGAGACAAATATGAGCACTGTGCAAGATATCGAACACGCAGTGGAGCGGATTACTAAGGCCTTCAACATTTCACTGAAAGCTGCATGCCCTAGAGGAAAGCCAAGGGGAAAAAATCGGCCGCCATGGTGGACTACGGAGTTAAGTAATATGAGGAAATCCTGCAGGAAGCTCTTTAACAAAGCAAAGTCCACAAGAGCTCCGGAGGATTGGGACACTTACAAGATGAATCTGAGAGAATATAAACGAGAACTGAGAAGGTCTCAACAAAACTCTTGGGATGATTACTGTAGCAGTATTGAAAATACGTTAGAGGCTTCCAGACTACGGAAGATACTAGCATCCACTAACACCGCTCCAGGTTTCATTAAAACATCGGAGGGAAATTGGACAACGTCCAGTGAGGAGACGTTGGAGGTACTTTTGGACACACACTTCCCTGGAAATCAGACGGTTGAACCATGTTCCGGCGGTGTAACAGAGGCTCAGCGATCATTTCCTATCGAGGAAATTGTGTCGGAATCTAGAATAAAATGGGCTTTAAATAGCTTTGGACCATTCAAATCCCCCGGACCTGATGGAATTACTCCGGCGGAGTTACAGGCAGTGGCTGAAAGAGTTATCCCCTGGTTGACGGTGATATATAAACGATGTGTAAACTTAGCATATATTCCAGAAAAGTGGAGGGAAACAAAAGTCGTCTTCATACCTAAAGCAGGAAAAGCCTCTCACTCGAGTGCGAAGGATTTCCGACCAATCAGCTTATCCTCATTCCTACTTAAGACCCTGGAGAGGATGATAGACATGTATCTTAGAACTAGCGTGGATTCAAGTTTGCTCTCGAAACGACAGCATGCATACTCGAAGGGCAGGTCTACTGAGACCGCATTGCATGAACTAGTCAGCTTTATTGAAAGCTCACTATCTGTCAAAGAATACACAATCGTGGCGTTTCTAGACATCGAAGGGGCGTTCAATAATGTCCATCCGAGCTCGATATTAAATGGACTGACAACTCTGAATGTTGATCCAGGTATACTTAGGCTGTTAGACGAACTTCTAATAAAGAGACGTATTTCAGCCACACTAGGGCAAGCAAACATACAAAGGTATGTGAACAGAGGCACTCCCCAAGGAGGAGTTCTATCACCTCTTCTTTGGAATGTTGCTATAAACAACCTTCTGCTTTCCCTAGAAAAAGAAAGGATAAAAGTGGTGGCATACGCAGATGATGTGGCGCTAGCAGTCAGGGGAAAATTCCCATCCACAATCAGAGATATTATACAGAGAGCTCTCCGGATGACTGAGAAATGGGCGAAAGATAATGGTCTTGGTGTAAATCCAGCAAAGACAGAACTAGTCATGTACTGCAAAGATCGTAAAACTCCCACGGTTAGGCCCATTTCCTTAGGGGGTACTGAAATTCCCTTTGGTGAGTGTGCAAAATACCTTGGCGTTATTTTGGACAGGAAGCTGAATTTTAGGCTTAATATTGAAGAGAGGGCGAGAAAAGCCACGGTAGCTTTGTACTCGTGCAAAAAGGCAATAGGGAAAAAGTGGGGACTAAAACCAAAAATTGTGCATTGGCTATACACTGCAGTAGTTAGACCTATAATGCTATATGGTGTTGTAGTCTGGTGGCCGGCACTTCAGAAACCGACTTGTTTAGATAAAGTTCAGCGTATGGCGAGCTTATGTATCTCAGGCGCATTTAGTAAGACAGGAACAGACTCCCTTAATGTCATGCTACATCTATTGCCTTTAGACATTTTGGCCAAACAGTCAGCTGCAAAACGGCTGTGCGGTTGCGCGAGCTATCGCTGTGGTCGGAAAAAATGTACGGTCATAGTTCGGTCCTCAAAATAATGCCAGATGTGCCTAACGTAGTGGCTTATACCCTGGCAAAACCACTTTTCGACAAAAAGTTTGAAACTCTAATTCCCAACAGTGAGGCGTGGTGTACACAGACCCCGGGGAATAAAGGATATATAGATTTCTATACTGATGGCTCCAAATTGAATGGACAAGTGGGGTTCGGAGTATATTCTAAAGATCTGGAAATTCGAATAGCGAAAAGATTACCTAATCACTGTAGTGTTTTTCAGGCAGAAATATTAGCAATAAGAGAGGTGGCGAAGTGGCTGAGAAGTAATGTTCCAACAAATATTGGCATTAATATATACTCAGACAGTCAACCTGCAATAAAATCCTTGGACTCTGTGTTCCTCAACTCGAAAACGGCCATCGACTGCCGCAAATCTCTCAATGAGATGGCTGAGCAGTACAATATTCACCTAATATGGGTGCCTGGCCATAGGAACATACCGGGGAACTGCGAAGCGGATGAGTTGGCAAGGCTAGGGACTACCTTACATATTCCAGGGGAACTGGAATTTGTTGGTATGCCCCTAGCTACCTGCAAGCTCATGCTGCGTGAGAAGGCTGTTAGGATGGCAAATGTTCGATGGGAGAATTGCAAGGGTTGTAACGACACCAAGCAAATATGGCCCCATTTCAACTTAAACCGCACACTAGATATGCTAATGTTCTCGAGACGTCAGATATCACTCCTGATATCTGCTATAACGGGTCGCTGCCTGATAGGCGATTTTGCAAAAACTATTGGCGCGAAGTATAATGACTATTGTATGAGCTGTCATGATGCGGAGGAAAAAGAATCAATTAAACACCTCTTGTGTGAGTGTCCTGCATTTTGTGTAAAGCGCAAGCAACTTTTAGGAGCATATAGCTTCAGATTACTGGCGGATCTGGAAAACGTTAACTTAAGCAGTCTGCTAATGTTTTTGGAACAATCTGGTTGGTTCAACAAAGAAAAATAATCAGGAAGGTTCAGCGGTTAAAACTAGAAGTGCCCATATGTAATAGGTACTTATAGTTAATGTGGTATCACAATGGACTGAATAGTCTAAGTGAGCCTGAATCTTAATCGGGCTGCCACGTTAACCTAACCTAACCTACAGTAATGTAATAAGTCTGTTTTGTGTACGTTGTAATGTTTTAGTATGAATTGATCTTCCCCATACAGTTATCCCATGCCTCAAGTAAGATTCTCCTATTGACAGGTATGCTTGTTTAATGACATTGTATGGTGAGCATCTGCTGAGGTGGTAGAGTGAGAAAAGTGTTTGTCGCAGTTTTTTCTGAATATGGTTTATGTGATCCTTCCATTTAAAATGCGTATCCAGATGAACTCCAAAATATTTGTACGATTCTACAAATTCTATAGATGTGGAACATACGGTATCATTATCTTGATTTATATATCTATATACGCATTCCAATCCGTGGAATATCAACGGGATGTTAGTTTTTTGAATGTGTCGTGGTCTAAAATGGATTGCTTTTGTTTTGGATGCATTTATTAATAATCCTTTGTCGTGACACCATTTCGTAATGTGATTTAATTCTTCCAGCAGTATTTTTGTGGCATCTTGTTCAGATCGATGGGTTATTACGATTGCAGTATCATCTGCGTAGGTTAGGTTAGGTTAGGTGGCAGCCCGATGTATCAGGCTCACTTAGACTATTCCATTGTGATACCACATTGGTGAACTTCTCTCTTATCACTGAGTGCTGCCCGATTCCATGTTAAGCTCAATGACAAGGGACTTCCTTTTTATAGCCGAGTCCGAACGGCGTTCCACATTGCAGTGAAACCACTTAGAGAAGCTTTGAAACCCTCAGAAATGTCACCAGCATTACTGAGGTGGGATAATCCTGAAAAACTTTTTTGGTATTCGGTCCAAGCAGGAATCGAACCCACATCCTTGTGTATGCAAGGCGGGCATGCTAACCATTGCACCACGGTGGCTCCCATCATCTGCGTACGCAAAAGGTTTAGATTTCTTGAGAATATTTAACATATCATTTGCATAAATTGTGTATAAAATGGGTCCCAATTTGGAACCTTGTGGAACACCGCAGTTTACTTGCATTGGTTTGCTGAAATTATTTTCTATTTTCACAATATATATGATCTGCATAGCATAGCAATATTTCGATTTTCTCGATCGTGCCACATATATAGAATTGTGTATACACACCGATATATTTAATGATGTTTTAATGTTGCATCTATGAATTATTTTATCTACGTTTTCGTCAAATTTTAGAGCAAATTCGTTAGATATTTCTTGAACATTTCGATTTGTAAAGCTTTTTTTTATTATTTTATCTATGTTGTTATTGCCTTTATTTTTTCTGCTCGTTATTTTGTTGATTAATTTCCATGTTTTTTTAGTGTTGTGTTTATTTTCAAGAAACTTGTCTCTTATGTCACAGCTTTTAAGTATTTCATCCGTTAGCCATGGATACGGGTTCCTTTTTTTAATACTTCTTTTTTCTGGTTGAGTTTACTCTGCTCGTAAATTTTATTAAAATTTTCATAAATTTTTTCATATGTTTGCTGCGCATTATTTGTACCGATAGAGATATTATTCCAATTTATTTCTTCTATTAGTCGATTTACTCTGTTATTATTTAAAAATACATTGGAAATGAAGTCATTTGTATTGATATTCTGCGTATGTATTGTATTGATGTTTGTTTTGATATTCTCATTATGCGTATCCACTGTATTGTCATAACTTGTCATTTCTTTATTTTCTAGTACTTTCCTAAACATCTTTTGTGTTCTTAGTTTTCCATTCATTGTTCATTGTAAAAGTAACGCCTTTTGTTTTACTTATTGTTATAATTGTAGTAATATGACCATAATTGTAGTGTAATATGACCATATGCCTGCACGACATCTACCAGATAGTAGAATGCACTAGATTATTAGCATAAGCCTAAAATTACGTGTGCCATATCACCTGTACAATAACTCCCGATAGAACATTCCAGATGGCTGTAGGCAATGAAGATAACCAGTTGAAAATGTGCTGTTAGATAAATTGTATCTACATAGTTGTAGATGGTTGTAGGCCAGACTATCCAGAAAGTTCGAAATCGTCAAATCACGGTATATAAGCCCCTGGCGGAGGGAGCTGTGAAGTCAGTCATAAGCGGTCACAGTTCGTTCCTCAAAATAATGCCAGATGTGCCTAACGTAGTGGATTACACTTTGGTGAGACCACTTTTCGACAAAAAGTTTGAGACTCTAATTCCCAACAGTGAGGCGTGGTGTACACGGACCCCGGGGAATAAAAGATATATAGATTTCTACACTGATGGCTCCAAATTGGATGGCCAAGTGTGTTTCGGAGTATATTCTAAAGATCTGGAACTTCGAATAGCGAAAAGATTACCTGATCACTGTAGTGTTTTTCAGGCTGAAATATTAGCAATAAGAGAAGTGGTGAATTGGCTGAGAAGTAATGCTCCAAGCAATATTGACATTAATATATACTCAGACAGTCAACCTGCAATAAAATCCTTGGACTCTGTGTTCCTCAACTCGAAAACTGCCATCGACTGCCGCAAATCTCTCAATGATATGGCTGAGCAGTACAATATTCACCTAATATGGGTGCCTGGCCATAGGAACACTACCTTACATATTCCAGGGGAACTAGAATCTGTTGGTATGCCTCTGGCTACCTGCAAGCTCTTACTGCTGTCATGATGGCAAATGTTCAATGGGAGAATTGCAAGGGTTAACGACAACAAGCAAATATGGCCCCATTTAAACTTAAACCGCACACTAGATATGCTAGTGTTCTCGAGACGCCAGATATCACTCCTGATATCTGCTATAACGGGTCGCTGCCTGATAGGCGATTTTGCAAAAACTATTGGTGCGAAGTATAATGACTATTGTATGAGCTGTCATGATGCGGAGGAAAAGGAATCAATAAAACACCTCTGGTGTGAGTGTCCTGCATGTGTAAGGCGTAAGCAAATTTTAGGGGCACATAGCTTCAGATTACTGGCGGACCTGGAAAACGTTATCTTAAGCAGTCTGTTAATGTTTTTGGAACAATCTGGTTGGTTCAACAGAAGAAAATAATCGAGAAGGTTCAGCGGTTAAAAGTAGAAGTGCCCATATGTAATAGGTATCACAATGGACTGAATAGTCTAAGTGAGGCTGAATCGTAATCGGGCTGCCACTTTAACCTAACCTAACCAGTTGTTAGCTAAAGTTTATACAGTACACATCGTAGAGCAAATAAGTGGAACCAATCAGTTAAACAAATAAATTGTAGATTGTCGTTATTTGAAAAGACCTGTGTTTTAATTATCGGGTAATTAAATACGCCACAATATAAAAACGTAACAATTGGTGTCAGAAGTGAAATAACGGAAAAAAATCTACAATGAATTTTAATGAAATTGGAGTGGAAGACTTAAAAAAGGAATTGAGCAAACTGGAGCAGCTTTGTTTCCTGTAGGAAACAAAGCTCAGCTGCAAAAGTGTCTACTGGAAGAGTTTGAACGGTGCAAATGGATATCGAGACGCATGAGTTTGATTATAAGGAAGACATTGACGAATCAATTCTCGCCAACACCAGTACTGTAGAAGCGTCTGTGGCTTCGTGTGTTATGGACTACACATCAATGCTGAATGTTTTGGCAAAATGATGGAAGAGAATTCTTTAAAAATGGAAGAAAATTCTAGAAGAAAGAAGGAGAATTCTAGAAAAATTATGGAAGAGAATTCTAGAAAAATTATGGAAGAGAATTCTAGAAAATTAGAAGAAAATTCTCTAAAAATGGAAGCGAATTCTAGAAAAATTATTGAGGAAAACTCCAGAAGGGTGGACGATAATTCTAGAATTCTAAATGAGAATCTTCACCAAATTGCTGAAGGCATGGAAAAACGTGTGGACCATATATAAAGCCAAATTGGGGAGCTGGATAAGATTATTCCTGTGGATGAGAAAATTATGGTTCATGATGAGAAGTTTCTAAACATTGAAAGAAAAATGTCAGATCTGGAAATTAAAGGTGGACCAGTGCGCGTTATCGAGGGCTCCAAAACCAAACCTCCTGTTTTCGATGGCTCAACTTCATTTAATGTATTCAAATTCCAATTCGAAATGATTGCTTCTAAAAATTTATGGAACGACAATGACAAAGCAATTGAACTTCTATTGGCATTAAAGGGCAATGCCGCTGATGTGATACAAAGCATTCCCGCTGCCTCTAGAAATAATTATAATGAAGTAATAGCGGCACTTCAACGTACGTACGGCGGAGAACATAAGCAAGACATCTTCAGAATGGAATTAAGAGGAAGAGTCCAGAAGTCAAATGAGACTCTACAAGACTATGCAACAGAGGTTGAGCGGTTGGTGCTTTTGACATATCCAGGAGAAAGTCATCCACTTGTGGACCGCATCAAGATCGAGACCTTTTGTGAATGGAATTAGAGACCCTGATATAAAATGTACAACATATGCGTCACAAAAGGCTACATTCGCAGAAACAGTAACATTTGCCCTTGCACAAGAGACAGCGAGAGTACTAGCACGTCCTCAAGTTCACAAAGTACGCAGAGTGGAGACCGAGCAAGATGAATCAAAATCCGTGATTGAATTGGTAAAAGAGGCTCTGAGGCAGATAATGCAAGAAATGAAGCAGCAGACAAATAAATCTAGAATAAAATGCTATAACTGTGATAAGACTGGACATCTTTCCGGGAATGTAAAGCGTGGCGTAAAACGTCGGGGTCAATCTCGCCATCTCCATTAAACAATAACCATAAGAAGGCGACCACAAAGCCAAACGACTCAAATTTAAATTTTGCGGATAATAGAAAAGGTGGCAAACAAGTTATTGATCACGCCTTGACACGAAGGCATTGTAATCTAGAAAGCACACACTTCTCGAAAGCTGAACCAAAGGAGACAGTTGTAAATGTCAGGCAGTTACACATCGAATCTGGCACAGACTGGTCAATAGAGCAACGTAAAGATCCCATTCTGAGAAGAATTATTTCGGCAAAAGAAGAAAATAAGAAACTCAGCAAGAAAGACGTCGCAGCCGAAAGTCCACTTATGAAATCATATTGGGCTCAATGGGAAAGTCTATGTCCGATCAATAGAATCCTGCAACGTTAATGGGAAAGTGAAGATGGCAAGAATATCCGAAACTTGATAATCGTGCCAGATTCCAAAGTAAAGGATGTTTTGACGGAATTCCACAATGGTCCCAGTGGAGGTCATCTCGGAATAAATAAAACTGGCGGGAAAGTGAAGCAACGATTTTATAGGGTTGGATGCCAGAAATCAATTGCTGAATGGGTGGCAAATTGCGAGAAGTGCATAAAGGCGAAAGGGCCAATACGAAAAAGTAGAGGTCTTATGCAAGAGTATAGGCCAGGAGCGCCTTTTGAAAGAATAGCAATGGTCGTTGCAGGCCTTTTCCCAGTAAGTGATTCTGGAAATCGATATGTCCTTGTGGTCATGGACTACTTCAGCAAGTGGCCAGAAGTTTATGCCATTCCTAACCAAGAGGCGAAGACGATTGTAGATGTAGTCGACAAGAACTGGATATGTCGCTACGGTGTGCCGACCGAGATACACACAGACCAAGGAAGAAATTTTGAATCGGCCATATTCAACGATATATGTGACTCACTTGGTATCAAGAAAACAAGGACTACGCCATTGCACCAGTCTGATGGCATGGTAGAAAGGTTTAATCGCACCCTGGAAGAACATCTTCTATACTGACTTCAGCAAGGCCTTTGATAAGGTTAATCATCGTCTATTGTTGTATAAGTTATCTGCGCTAGGGTTTCCTCCAGCTTTACTATGCTGGATTTCATCCTACTTGTCTGACAGGGTTCAATGCGTTATGTTTAAGGGTCGAACATCTCGTAAGATATCGGTTACATCTGGGGTTCCTCAGGGAAGCCATATCGGACCAGTACTGTTCGCTCTTTATCTTGACGATTTGTCATCGGCCATCCATCATTCAAATATATTGATGTATGCGGATGATGTGAAATTATTTTCGTCCATTAGTACGACGGTTGACTCTTGTCGTTTACAGGGAGATCTGGATCTGGTTGTTCGCTGGTGTGACATTAATGGAATGTGTCTCAATTTCGGCAAATGCAAGAAGATGACCTTCTTTCGGTCCAATGCTTTATTGACGGAATATTATATTGACAACGTTAAATTGGAAGACGTTCAAATATTTAATGATTTAGGTGTGTTATTTGATCGCAGACTGAAGTTTGATTCTCATGTTGAGTCAATTGTCTCCAGGGCTATGTCCACACTGGGTTTCATTAAGAGATGATCGAGGGAATTTAATGATCCTTACCTTTCGAAACGTATCTATACCTCACTTGTCCGTCCGTTCCTGGAATATGCGTCTGTCATTTGGTCTCCCAGTTATCAATGTTATGTTGATAGAGTTGAATCGGTTCAGAAGAGATTTCTACTTTTTGCGTTACGTGGTTTAGGTTGGACTGATCCTCTGGATCTCCCTCCTTATGTAAATCGCTTGAAATTGATAGATTTACCGACTCTGGAGCGAAGACGTTTAGTGTTTGATGTAATTTTTATTAGTAGACTCCTGAAAGGTGAAATTAACTCACAGCAATTGATTAGTAAACGTGACATTAATGTTCCTTCACGTGTTACGCGACAATACATTCCATTGAAACTACCCGTCGTTAGAAATAATTACGAGGAACACAGTTCCTTTTACCGCCTCTGTAGACATTACAATGAATTTGGCAACGTATTTGATTTATCTGATCCGATTCATATTGTTAAACGAGTTTTGATACACGTCGTCCAGCATCGTACACCACTTTAAGCTTTGCCATGGAACTTCGTTATAATTCTACCTAAGTCTTTACCCCGTACCCTGTTCCAGTAAACTTCTCTCCTGTTCTGATCGCATCACTGTTCCTGCCTTCCAAGTTGTTCCTGCTAACCTATATCATCTGTCAGCAAATTGTTCCTGCCTCTACCGTTCTATTTGTCTCTTCAATTTACTGCTTCCTGATTTACTGTTTCCCGATTGTTGTCTCACCAATTCCTATAATCTGATGGATTCGAATGTTCCTGTCACCAGCTTACATTTTTGTTCCCGTTTGTGACAATCCCGTTATTATGCCAACGTACACCAGTTTTTTTTCTTCTCAACTTCTTTTTTTCTGGTCGTAATTGTCACATTTTAAAGGAGTTGAGGCTATCTATTTTTGTTCATTTTATCCAGTTTTTTTTATCGTTACATAATTTTTTTTCTGGTCCGCATTTCTTGTTTAACGTTAAAGTGTATATAAACCTATTGTACTAATGAATTTATCTTCAAGCTGGCTTACCATAGCTGAATGAATAAATAAATAAAATAAGTTCAAAAAAAAAATAAGAAAGGTGGTAGATAACGGCCAACGAGACTGGGACGAGCATATACGCAAGTTTTTGCTGTCGTATAGATCAGCCATACACGATTCTACGTCACGAACACCGGCCCAGGTTCTATACGGACCGGAATTGAACTTGCCCGGAGATTTGATATTCGGCGCTACACCTAATGAGCTCGCCATGGAAAGACCAGTAACGATATACCAAACACATCTGGTAAAGTTCTCGAATCAGTGCGAAACAAAATAAAAATGGTTAGCAACAGAATGAAGGCGAGATATAATTGTGCAGCAAACACTGAGGGCTTTAAGGAAGGACAACTGGTTCTGCTATTCAACCCGCAACGAAAGAAAGGATTATGTCCTAAACTACAAACACAGTGGGAAGACCCATATAAAGTCATCAAGAAGATCAATGATGTTGTATACCGCATTCAAAAGGACGACAGCCCAAGGTCAAAAATGAAAGTCGTTCACCTGGAACGTTTGGATCCATACGGAACGGGTTCTGTGCCTATTCGGGACGAACAGTCTTTTAAATTAGTTTACGTTAATTTAAATTTCAAATTGTAACGATAAAATTACGTCATAACTTGTTAGAGTCATTTCTTTATTTTCTAGTACTTTCCTAAGCATCTTTTGTGTTCTTAGTTTTCCAATCGTTCATTGTAAATGTAACGCCTTTTGTTTTACTTATTGTTATAGTTGTAGTAATATGATCATTATGCCTGCACGACATCTACCAGATAGTAGAATGCACTAGATTATTAGCCAAGATAATGAGCATAAGCCTAAAAGTATATGTGCCATATCACCTGTACAATAACGCCCCATAGAATGTCATAGATAGCCAAGAAAATGAACATAAGCCGATAAATATGTGCGTATCAGATAGTAGTAGATTAATCTAGGAGGTTTTTGGCCAATTAGCGGGAACATTCGAAATCGTCATATCTCGGTATATAAACCCCTAGCGGAGAGAGCTGTCAAGTCAGTCGTAAGCTAAAGTTTATACAGTACACATCGTAGAGCAAATAAGTGAAACCAATCAGTTAGTTAAACAAATAAATTGTAGATTGTCGTTATTTGAAAAGTACTGTGTTTTAATTATCGGGTAATTAAATACGCCTCAATATAAAAACGTAACAATATTACCAAGTAGACAGAAATTTAATTGAAATATAGAAATTGTTTAGGGAATCGAAAAACCGGTTAACCGATGTTAAAAATCCGAGTTTCGCGGTTAACCGAAAATGCTAATTTTTTACTATCCGGTTTCGGTTTTTGTAACTGAAACCGGTTAATCGATTAACCAGTTTTGGACACCCTAGTTACTACGCTTTCTTTTTCTGGGTGTAATTGAGTGCTGGTTAATAGTTACTAACACTCAAAAACCACCTTATTAAGAATGAAAAAGATAAATAACTAAACATAAAGACTTTCCTATTGAAATATTATTTCAAAATTATATTTAGCTGGAAATATTATTGAATAGCTTGTAACTGGATATGGCATAGAAAATATGGAAATTCTACCCCATTCCAGTCCATCTGGCAACCCTAACGTCGCCCTAAAGGCATTTTGCACGATCCACATAATTTATGCGCTTTACAGACTATCAGTTATTCCGGACGGAATGTCGGTGTTTGTAAAGAATCATACAGTGTGTCGGATCGATGCGACATGTCGGCGATGACTAAATAATCGGTGAATGTGTTATCGATCCCATAAACATGCAGCAGTATCGATTATGCCTTCGGACTTAACTTAAAATGTGCACAATATAGGGGATATGTTCGACACAAGCGCTGTCGTCCGGAATAACTGATAATCTGTAAAGCGCATTACACAGTTCAACTTACTACCTTAAGGTGAGTTCTATGTTCGGTTTTTTCACCAAAACACTAAATTAAAAGTACAAATATATTTATGAAGACGATTATATTTTGATCGAGTCTTGCCAAATAATGGATTGAAAAGATTCAAGGAATTGATTGCAAATAATTTTATATTTCTAAATTAGATAATTTAAAAAAGTAACTGTGAAAACAAGCTGGTTTTCAGCTTGAAAACTGAACATAGTACTCAGCTTTAAAGACAAATGTCTGCTGTTTAAATTCACTAAAAATTTGCTAAATACACGTAATTGATTTGATGATTTTCAATTGAAATGTTAGGAAACGATGAAGTTATTTTTTAAATATTTTTTCACAAATTCACAGTGTACACAATGCCGGTTTGTCACATCATTTTTGCATACTAAAAATTTGCACAATACACGTAATTGGTTTGATGATTTTTCAATTGAAATGTTAGAAAACTAATACGTTATTTTTTTATATTTTTTCACAATTTCACAGTGTACACAATGCCGGTTTGCAACATGAATATTTTTGTCACATCACTTTTGCCACTTTTTAAATCTTTCGCAATATAAAAATATATTTTATTGAATGACAATTCATTTGAAAAAATTGAATGACAATTCATATGAAAAAATAAAACTGAAACAAGTATATACGGCCGTAAGTTCGGCCAGGACGAAGCTTATGTACCCTCCATCATGGATTGCGTAGAAACTTCTTCTAAACACTGCCATCCAGAATCGAATTACTTAAGTTGCGGTAACGCTTGTCGATGGCAAGGTATCTTAAAACCTCCTAACACCATCTTCTAAATTGTATGTAAGTCCATACGTGGTATACATCAAATCAAAAAAGATCGATTCAATACCTATATTTCAGTTTGACAAAGTAGACATAAAATTTTGACAAAATTTTCTACAGAAATAAAATTTTCACAAAATTTTCTATAGAAATAACAATTTTGACAACAATTTCTACAGAAATAAAATTTTAACAAAATTTTCTATAGAAATAAACTTTTGACAAAATTTTCTATAGAAATAAAATCTTGGTAGATTATTTTTGGCTCGAGTGGCAACCATGATTATGAACCGAATAAAATTTGAACAAAATCTTCTATAGAAATACAATTTTGACAAAATTTTCTATAGAAATAAAATTTTGACAATGATGAAAATTTTATTATGAACCGAATAAAATTTTAACAAAATTTTCTATAGAAATAAAATTTTGACAAAATTTTCTATAGAAATAAAATTTTGGTAGATTATTTTTGGCTCTAGTGGCAACCATGATTATGAACCGATATGGACCAATTTTTGTGTGATTGGACCAATTTTGGTATGGTTGTTAGCGACCATATACTAACACCACGTTCCTAATGTGAACCGGATCGGATGAATTTTGCTCCTCCAAGAGGCTCCGGAGGTCAAATCTGGAGAACGTTTTATATGGGGGCTATATATAATTATGGACCGATATGGACCAATTCTGCCACGGTTGTTAAATATCATATACTAACACCATGTTCCAAATTACAACCGGATTGGATGAAATTTGCTTCTCTTGGAGACTTCGCAAGCCAAATCTGGGGATCGGTTTATATGGGGGCTATATATAATTATGAACCGATGTGGACCAATTTTTGCATGGTTGTTAGAGACCATATACCAATATCATGTACCAAATTTCAGGCGGATCGGATGAAATTTGCTTCTCTTTGAGGCTCCGCAACCCAAATCTGGGGATCGGTTTATATGGGCGCTATATATAATTATGGACCGATGTGGACCAATTTTTGTACGGTTGTTAGAGACCATATACCAATACCATGTACCAAATTTCAGCCGGATCGGATGCAATTTGCTTCTCTTTGAGGCTTCGCAAGCCAAATCTGGAGATCGGTTTATATGGGGTCTATATATAATTATGGACCGATGTGGACCACTTTTTGCATGGTTGTTAGAGACCATATACCAACATCATGTACCAAATTTCAGCCGGATCAGATGAAATTTGCTTCTCTTTGAGGCTGCGCAAGCCAAATCTGGGGATCGGTTTATATGGGGGCTATATACAATTATGGACCGATATGAACCAATTTTTGCATGGTTGTTAGAGACCATATACCAACACCATGTACCAAATTTCAGCTGGATCAGATGAAATTTGCTTCTCTGTTAGGCTCCGCAAGCCAAATCTGGGGATCGGTTTATATGGGGGCTATATATAATTATGGACCGATGTGGACCAATTTTTGCATGGTTGTTAGAGACCATATACCAACATCATATACCAAATTTGAGCCGGATCGGATGAAATATGCTTCTGTTAGAGGCTCCACAAGCCAAATCTGAGGGTCCCCTTATATGGGGGCTATACGTAAAAGTGGACCGATATGGCCCATTTTCAATACCATCCGACCTACATCGATAACAACTACTTGTGCCAAGTTTCAAGTCGATAGCTTGTTTCGTTCGGAAGTTAGCGTGATTTCAACAGACGGACGGACGGACATGCTTAGATCGACTCAGAATTTCACCACGACCCAGAATATATATACTTTATGGGGTCTTAGAGCAATATTTCGATGTGTTACAAACGGAATGACAAAGTTAATATACCCCCATCCTATGATGGAGGGTATAAAAAAAACAAGTATATACGGCCGTAAGTTCGGCCAGGCCGAAGCTTATGTACCCACCATCATGGATTGCGTAGAAACTTCTTCTAAACACTGCCATCCAGAATCGAATTACTTAAGTTGCGGTAACGCTTGCCGATGGCAAGGTATCTTAAAACCTCCTAACACCATCTTCTAAATTGTATGTAAGTCCATACGTGGTATATATCAAATCAAAAAAGATCGATCCAATACGTATATAAGGCAGTTTGACAAAGTAGACATAAAATTTTGACATAATTTTCAACAGAAATAAAATTTTCACAAAATTTTCTATAGAAATAAAAATTTTGACAAAATTTTCTATAGAAAGAAAATTTTGACATAAATTTCTACAGAAATAAAATTCTAACAAAATTTTCTATGGAAATAAACTTTTGACAAAATTTTCTATAGAAATAAAATCTTGGTAGATTATTTTTGGCTCGAGTGGCAACCATGATTATGAACCGAATAAAATTTGAACAAAATCTTCTATAGAAATACAATTTTGACAAAATTTTCTATAGAAATAAAATTTTGACAATGATGAAAATTTTATTATGAACCGAATAAAATTTTAACAAAATTTTCTCTAGAAATAAAATTTTGACAAAATTTTCTATAGAAATAAAATTTTGGTAGATTATTTTTGGCTCTAGTGGCAACCATGATTATGAACCGATATGGACCAATTTTTGTGTGATTGGACCAATTTTGGTATGGTTGTTAGCGACCATATACTAACACCACGTTCCTAATGTGAACCGGATCGGATGAATTTTGCTCCTCCAAGAGGCTCCGGAGGTCAAATCTGGAGAACGTTTTATATGGGGGCTATATATAATTATGGACCGATATGGACCAATTCTGCCACGGTTGTTAAATATCATATACTAACACCATGTTCCAAATTACAACCGGATTGGATGAAATTTGCTTCTCTTGGAGACTTCGCAAGCCAAATCTGGGGATCGGTTTATATGGGGGCTATATATAATTATGAACCGATGTGGACCAATTTTTGCATGGTTGTTAGAGACCATATACCAATATCATGTACCAAATTTCAGGCGGATCGGATGAAATTTGCTTCTCTTTGAGGCTCCGCAACCCAAATCTGGGGATCGGTTTATATGGGCGCTATATATAATTATGGACCGATGTGGACCAATTTTTGTACGGTTGTTAGAGACCATATACCAATACCATGTACCAAATTTCAGCCGGATCGGATGCAATTTGCTTCTCTTTGAGGCTTCGCAAGCCAAATCTGGAGATCGGTTTATATGGGGTCTATATATAATTATGGACCGATGTGGACCACTTTTTGCATGGTTGTTAGAGACCATATACCAACATCATGTACCAAATTTCAGCCGGATCAGATGAAATTTGCTTCTCTTTGAGGCTGCGCAAGCCAAATCACCACGACCCAGAATATATATAATTTATGGGGTCTTAGAGCAATATTTCGATGTGTTACAAACGGAATGACAAAGTTAATATACCCCCATCCTATGATGGAGGGTGTAAAAAAGCAACTGCGATGAATATAGTAGAATATAGTAGAGATTGGAGCGTTTCATACATTAAAAATGCAAAACTTCATTTCTTTTCTGTGATTGTTTTTAAACAGCTGATAACAATGTTGCATAGTTTTGGAAAACAGACATATTGAAGGCTGTAGCGTGATTATAACAGACATCCAGACAGACAGACGCATATTTTGAGTTTTATTTTATCTTCTATTATTCGTATTATTTTCATATGAAATAATTAAAAAATCAACTAAAAGTATCTTAAACTATAAATATTTACATTTGTAAATAATGGCAGATATTAAAGAAAAATACAAAATTTTATTGAAAAACTGCTATATTGTAAAAAACATTGTCAAATTTTTACATTTTATGAAAGAGAAGAAAGAAAAATCAAAAGATCAAAAAATAAAATTCTCAGTATGTCTTCATTACAAAAATGAACTATATGGACAATTACTTTTTTAAAATTTCGATAAAATTTCGGATGAGAATAGCTTATAGAACAAGCTTCGGATCAACATCCACATCAGAAGTAAAGAAAATTTGTATAAAAAACACTAAACAGCGGAATCGATATGTGTATTTCTGTGAACATATTCTAGCCCTTAAGGCTAGTACTAAGTTCGTACACGGACGAAAAAGACTGTTTTTCATATGTTTGGAACTCAAATTTTTTAACATGTTTGGGATATATATGTTAATATGTTAGAACATATTATGTTTGGGACATAAAATGTTTGTAAATGTAATATGCTTAGATGCAAACAAATATTAATTTGGAAATAGCCTGTAAACATATATGTGTTTAGAAAGAGACCTAGATGCAAGTAAAGTAATGGAAGTAACCAATTGGCGCCTTAAAAATATATCCACCCAAGAAAATTTTATTACTACCAGTGTATGCCCTAAGGTGAAAAATAATATATTTGAATAATACAAACAATATTTTGTTTGGACCAATTCTGAAAATATATATGCTTCAAGCAAAACGTGTTTGGAGTATATGTTACAGAAGCGATTTTTTGAGGGTGTAGTAACATATCGAGCGAAAAAGTAATATTTTCATGGTTACTTTCCTTAATAATTCATTAAAAAAAAAACTTTTTGAATTGGTACTTTGGATCATTCTCCTTTCAAGTTATAATAAAATCTACAAAAATTCTGCTAAACTCGAAATTAGTACCCAACTACACCCAGAAAAAAGTGCCTTCGAAACTAAAGGAAACAAATGTTCAATCACGCAAACCAAAGGTGGTTGTTACTTATTTGTGCCAAATCATTGTATTCAATAATGTTATTAGGCAATTCCAGTAATTCGATTATGCATGCATGTACGACCCATTTATCGACACAATGGGAGTTTGCTTGATTGATTTATACCAATGATTTATTTATGCGGTTACTAACCGGGGAATACTTTACCTTTGCATACAGAAGGAATACCACCAATATACTCGTATTTACAAAATTAGCTGACACATTTAGCTTTTCTAATAAAATAGAAAATTAGGTAAGTTAAAAATACGATTGTAAATGTCCAGATTTTTATACCCTTCACCACTACTGTGGTACAAGGTATAATAAGTTTGTGGATTTGTATGTAACGCCAAGAAATAATTGTCATAGACCCATCTGTTAGTATACCGATCGGCTTAGAATTAAATTCTGTCTGTAGCGATGTCCGTCTGTCTGTCTATCCGTCCGTCCGTCTGTCTGTATATGTAATTTTGTGCACAAAGTACAGGTCGCAGTTTAAGTCCGATCGTCCTCAAATTTGACATAACGTCTTTCTTCGGGTAGAAGACAATCGCTATTGATTTTGGAAAAAATCGGTTCAGATTTAGATATAGCTGCCATATATAGTTATCACCGATTTGATCATAATTCACATATTTATGAACCGACGTTCTTCGAATTTTGTACCTCTGAATGTTTTGTCAGTCCCGTAAAAACTGCCAAATATCAGCTAAATCGGTTCAGATTTAGATATAGCTCCCCTATATATCTTTCGTCCGATTTTGACTTATATGGCTTCAAAAGCCAGAGTTTTGCCCTGATTTGATTAAAATTTTGTACAAGGAGTATGTTTAATAGTATCGTTAATTGTGCCAAATTTAGTTTAAATCGGTTCTGATTTAGATATAGCTCCCATATATATCTTATATGCCCACAGAGGCAAAAGTGATACTCTGATTTACGTGAAATTTTGCAGAGGGAGTAGAATTGAACTTGAAACTTTGCACAGGCAGTAGAATTAAGGTTCTGCATATGCGTGTTTATTTTGGTTGAAATCGGTTCAGATTTTGATATAGCTCCCATATATATCTTTCGCTTGTTTTTCTGTCATATGACCACAGAGGTCAAAGTTTTGCACACATTTACGTGAAATTTTGCACAGGGAGTAGATTCAACATAGTAACTATGCGTGGAAATTTTGATTACTATCGGTTCAGATTTCGATATAGATTCCATATATATGTTTTTCCTCTTTAGGGAAAACTGGCCGAAATACCTACATTTTCCTTATCAAATCGCCACTGCTAAGTCGAAAACTTATCAAAATGACTCAAATTTTCCTATTACTCTATTACACATCTATCGACCGATAAATCATAAATACACTTTTGCGAAGTTGCCTCAAAATTGATTCATATTTAAATGTTTCCCCTATTTTTTACTAACATTGTGTTCCACCTCAGCGCATTAGCCGACTTAAATGTAAAATCTATAAGTATTGCAGAACTCTGTACAGATCTGCTCAGATATACACACCCTCAGAAAAAATCGCTTCTTTAACATATGTTCCAAACATATTTTGCAGGAAGCACATATATTAGTGGATACTGCCGAAACATTAATATGTTTGTTTTATGTGAACATATATGTTGTGAAGCATTTTGAGCCCAAAAATATTATATGCTTGGAAGAATTTTCCCAAAAGAAGATTGTGCTCATTCCTTCACATAATTTTCACTTCCACGATTTTTTTTAGTTCTTGGCACCTTTTTCTGTAATACAAATAATGTTGAAGAAATTATTCAATTTTATAATTTTACCTTTCGCCTGGACTGAGAATCGAACCGGGAACCATGCAATTTGTAAGCCAACACACTACCACTGAGCTACGTAGCTGTTATAGTTACCAATAGACAATTATCGTTATAAGTTACATTTATATAGCATAGTTTGCAGCGCCCACGAGCCGATGCAAACAAAACATTATTCAACAGAAACATATATTTGTTGGCCACGTGGAGCAGTGGTTAGCATGTCCGCCTTGCATGCAAAAGGTCCTAGGTTCAATCCCTACTCCGACCGAACACCAATTTTTTTTTTAATTTTTGTATTTATATTTTTATATTATTAAATGAAATTTTTACAATGAAACTTCGAAATGTGTGTTATTAAAGATTTACAGTTACAGTGCTTGATATAAACGAAATGGACTGAGCTTTTGGATAATTTTTTTTTTTGTTGCAAAAATAACAATTTTGTAGCAAAAAACTGTTTTTGGTATAAAAGCTTGAAATGTTGGAAGGAATTCAAAAACTCTAACAAAAGAAGAACGTGGAGTCGAGTATAAACATACATAAATAATTTTATAACATACACATAAATTTAGTTTTGCCTTTTACTTTTCTTTATTAATTCATTTTAAAGAAAATAACCTTTTTCAATTTTTTAGCAAAACTCGAACTTAATGCACGCTTCCGAATGTCTATTCTCTTTACACGAGTATTCAAATTAAATAATATTTAGACTTTCCGAAACAACATACAAGTAGTTTCACAGAAATTGCTCTCTTTTGATTCTCTCGCTGTGTTATGTTGATATCTTTCGTCAACCCTCCCGGTTTCCATCTCTATTTCTTTCTCTATACTCTCTCTCGCTCTCTGAATAAAATATCACAACACATATATGTTTACTCGAAATTTGTAAATTTATATATGTTTACATTCACACATATTATTTTTATGAAACATTCATGCCCCAAACATAATATATTCTAACATATTAACATATGTGTCCCAAACATGTAGTGTTAGTTTTGGAACGTTACATGTTTGCACTTAAATATATTGTGTTTAAAAATTGTGCCCGAAACACATTTTGTTTATATCGGAACATATAAGGGTATAATATAGTCGGCCCCGCCCCACTTTAGACTTTATTTACTTGTTTATTAAAATATTAGTTATTAGGGATCTATAAATTGAAAATCAAATAATCGATTATTCGAACTTTTTGGCCTAAAAATTTAGAAAAATCGAAATGGATTATTATGTTAGCTTAGAAATAGTCACAACTATTTCTTAATTTTGCTTATCAAAAATCGATTTAAATATTTTCTGCTTTCATTTTCATTGCTTTCAATTGAATTGAAAAATACCTAGATCTGGGGAAAAACACACATTTCTTAATTTTTTATTATTAAAATTCCAGCACCAATAAGAATAAAAGTTCTTAGTTGATTAAACCTTCCACTACCGAAATAAACCAAATGTTTGCAATATTCTCGAATTTATACTGGTCTTTCATTATTTGGGGAAATGCACAATAAAGAATGATTAAATCTCCGTACATGTTAAAAATTTTATATTTAATATTTTAAATATAAATATTAAACAAATTAAAAAAATTAGCACGTTTTACTACAACACTATTTTTTGTGTTTCTTACCATCTGGTGCTTATAAGACTCGTAAAAAGACAAATAGGTTCCATAAAATCGAATATTTTGTATAATCATTATTTCAATGAAATATCGAATATTCGAATTTTGTTTGGTAAAAATAGTCGAAAATCTATATTTGATTAAAAGTCAATAACCGAAAAGATGCCTATTAGTTATTCAAAAGTTCAGCCACGCCGATACTTACGAACCCTTCACCATGGATTCTGTGCAAAGCTCTACACGTAATATTATCGAAAGGGCTTCCTCTATTTATTTTCGTTAATAGAGCAGCACGGACTCAAAGAAGGGTTTGGCGACCCACAGACAAACAAAAAAAAGAAAAATAAAATATCTCAAATATGGAGATATTTTAAAAGGTCAGATGACAAAAATGCCTTAGTTGTGGAAAGGGAGTATAAAACAATCGGAAACATATCGAATTTGCACGACCATCTAAAAAGGTACCACTCTGGCTTAGAAATTCAGGCCCCGATACCAGCTTTCCTGCTATTTCGAAGGATACTGGCAATATTGCATCGACAAGCAGCCAGCTCGTTGTTGATAACAAAAAAACGTACCAGTACAATTACATGTTCAGCAACTACAATTGGAAGTTAAAAAACAGGATTCGTGTTTTGTTTTTAATGTTTTAGTAGCTGAAATTTTGAATGTCCAAATGAAGAAATGCCTACACTCTCAGAAAAATATGTATTTCATATGTCCCGATATAAACAAAATGTGTTTCGGGCAGAATTTTAAAACACAATATATTTAAGTGCAAACATGTAATGTTCCTAAACTAACACTAAATGTTTGGGACATCTATGTTAATATGTTAGAATATATTATGTTTGGGGCATGAATGTTTCATAAAAATTATATGTGTGGATGCAAACATATATAAATTTACAAATTTCGGCTAAACATACATATGTTGTGATATTTTATTCAAAGCGACAGAGAGAGTATAGAGATGGAAACCGGGAGAGTTGAAAAAGATATCAACATAACACAGCGAAAGAATCAAAAGCGAATAATTTGTGTGAAACCGCTTGTATGATGTTTCGGGAAACTGTTTTATGATAAGGCCAAAAATTTGATATGCTTAAGTCTAAATATTATTTAATTTGAATAAAGAGACATTCGGAACCAAGGGAATAGACATTTCAAAAACAAACAGCATATGTTTTCGCCTTGAGAGTAGCATTTTATGTATGTGTGGACATTTTTTGTTTTGTTTATCATTTTGGCATTATGGGCACAATTTTTTTCTTGGTTCGTTAAAAGAAATCAGGGGTCTTCATAAAAATATCGAAAGGGCACTATACTCTTTTTAGAGTTGGGACAGTAAAATGAAATAAGGAGGAAATAGTGAAAAATTACACAGTAAAATGTATAAAAACAAAGTTTAGTTCCTCTTTATTAATAAGTGTTCCACGAGGAGTTGACGGGTACCTTCAAATATAAAAGCGGGCATTAAGTTCGAGTTTTGCAGCTAAAACAATTTAAAAAGTTTATTTTCTTTAAAATGAATTATGAAAGAAAAATAAAATACATTTTAGAGCGATGGTGTTAAATGCTAGTAAAAAACTGTTCACGCCTAAATACATTTATGTTTATATTATAAAATTATTTATGTATGACTCCACGTTCTTTTTTTGTTAGAGTTTTTGAATTCCTTCCAAATTTGAAAGTTTTGTTCTAAAAACAGTTTTTTGTTACAAAATTGTTATTTTTGCAATAAAAAAATAATATTTTATCCAAAAATCAGTCAATTTCGTTTATATCAAGCACTGTTACTGACTATAAATCTTAAATAACCCACATTTCGAAGTTTCATTATAAAAATTTAATATAGTATAAATATAAATGTGTAAATTAAAAAAAAAAAGTGTTCGGTCGGAGTAGGGATTGAACCCACGACCCTTTGCATGCAAGGCAGACATGCTAACCACTGCTCCACGTGGCAAACAAATGTATGTTTCTGTTAAATAATGTTATCTTTACATGGGCTCGTGGGCGCTGCAAACTATGCTATATAAATGTAACTTATAACGATAATTATCTGCTGGTGACCATAACAGCTACGTAGCCCAGTGGATAGTGTGTTGGCTTACAAAATGTATGGTCCTCGGTTCGATTCTCCGTGCAGGCAAAAGGTAAAATTTAAAAAAATTTATAAAAGTGAATAATTTCTTCAACATTATTTGTATTACAGAAAAAGGTGCCAAGAACAAATATATTTCGTGGAAGTCAAAATAACGAGTATGTTAGGGAATGAGCACAATCGCCTTTGGGAAAAATTCTCTCAAGCATATAATATTTTTGGGCTCAAAATGCTTCCAAACATATAATATGTTCACATAAAACAAACATATTAATGTTTCGGCAGTATCCAATAATATATGTGCTTCCTGCAAAATATGTTTGGAACATATGTTAATGAAGCGATTTTTTTTGAGGGTGTATAAGGTGGAACAGTTTCTACCTAATGATCCATCGAATATTACCATCAAATGATTGTTACAGTTCGCTTATCATCTACCAAAGCACTAATAGCTGCTGAAGACATGGATTTTCTTTTGTGGATTAAGGTGAACTAAAACAAGAAATTATCAACACTCAATATATATTTATATGTTATTAACACTCAACCAACATATATATTTATATTAAAGCCTTGGTTAAAATGCTGTTTTTAAAATACTTGTGCATTCCTCCAACATCCGTTGAGTCCAAAAGAGTATTTAGCAAGGCGGGGCAAATTATTTCAAGGAAGCAAATGTGGACATTCTTTTATTTTTAAACCAACACTTTGGATCAAAAAACATTCATGTCGTCAAGTTTTTATATTTAAATAATAAACAAATTTGAAACAAAAACCAAATATGTACATTATTGTGGCCGAGACTAACGTCGACTATCGATAACTATCGATGGTTGGGAAATTACTATTATTGACTATCGATAGTTCTCTACCTCTAAAATTAATGAAACATAACGAATTATTGCATTTTATTAATATTGTATTAATTTATTTGTTTAATATTGTCTCAGGATCAGGAAGGTTTGCAGGTATCCATGCATGTGCTTTAGGTTTAGCCGGTATGTCTTTTTTATCGCCTAACTCCAAAGTGGCTCCTTACCAAACTTCACCAATTAGCATCAAAGCAGCTTTGAAGCAATCCATACACCTCTGGTCCGCAAATGCGGTTAACTTAAATCGTCCTTGATACAATCCAGCATCTTGCAGTTGAGGACTTGGTCCGGGAAACTTTTCTCGCACCTCTGAGCAGACACCAGACATTGCGTTCTAAATTTCCCCTCATATTTGCTTTGCAACCATACCGTCCAATGCTCCTTTATTATTGATAGCCATAACAAGACTGCCATTTGCAACAGAGGCAAACGATCTTTGATACCTTTTGGATGATGGCAGCTCATCCGGTGATCGTTCTCTTCTGCCAGCTTCAAGAATTCCTTAAGCCCATTTTAAGGAATCGCTTTGTTTTGCCGACAACGTGCTTGGGTCGATTGATCCTAATTTCTTTATGATAAACAAAGCATTTCTGCGTTCCTTGAATCTCTTTCGTGAGGGATTAACTCGTTTTGAGTTAGAAATGATTCGACTTGCCAAAGTGTTGCCACCTGTCGACCCGTCTACAGGTCGACTAATTGGGCCTAACTCTTGGTCATTGCCCACATTTATAACTTCAGTCGACTGGGCCCTGAAGTTAGCAACCCAGTAGATGACTTTGAATTTCGCTGCATGGTGGCTTAATTTACCACCGCACTTGAAATTCTTAATAAGTACTTATTACGATGAAGTAATCCGCCATTAAAAACACGTCCGTTCAGTTCGACGGTTGAATGACGAATCTGTGTTATGTTGATATCTTTCGTCAATCCTCCCGGTTTCCATTTCCATTTCTATTTCTTTCTCTATACTCTCTCTCTCTCTCTGTCGCTCTCTGAATAGAATATTACAACATATATATGTTTACTCGAAATTTGTAAATTTATATATGTTTACATTGACATATATTATTTTTATTAAACAATTATGTCCCAAACATAACATATTTTAACATACTAACATATGTGTTCCAAACATTTAATGCTAGTTTAGGAACATTAAATTTTTGCACTTAAATATATTGTGTTTAAAAAATTCTGCCCTAATCGGAACATATGAAAACATTTTTTCTAACAGTGTACATGCTCAATGTTTTTATAAAATTCTTTTCGCTGCAAAAATTAAATGGCCATTAAAAAATTTACATAGTCTTTATGGACATATAATTGTTGTAGACATATCTATACGTAACCGATAAAAAAACTTTCTTCCCTGCAAAAAAAAGTCTAAAAAATTTAATGATTTTCCCGACCATGTAATGGTCTCATATTCTATTATTTATATAATTGAACAAGTTTGCGGCATTTGAGAACTATTCAAATGCTTAAGGTTGAGTTACATATCATGCGTTAATCCGCGAGTTGATGGATGGGTTGATATTTTTCAGTTTGAAGCACTCTAACAAAACTGTTGCTTTCAAAGAGAAAATTCAACTCTTCAATCAACGGACGCATTAACGCGTGGTATGTAACTCAACCTTTATTGCCAGCATACATTTTTCTCGGCTAAAAATTCTTTTCACAACGACAAACTACATGGACAATTACATGTTCTACGCTCTTATAACAATATGTTTTTCATATGTTCCGATATAAACAAAATGTGTTTCGGGCACAATTTTAAAACACAATATAATTAAGTGCAAACATGTAATGTTCCTAAACTAACACTAAATGTTTGGGACATCTATGTTAATATGTTAGAATATATTATGTTTGGGGCATGAATTTTTCATAAAAATTATATGTGTGAATGCAAACATATATAAATTTACAAATTTCGACTAAACATACATATATTGTGATATTTTATTCAAAGCGACAGAGAGAGTATAGAGAAAGAAATTGAGATGGAAACCGGGAGAGTTGACAAAAGATATCAACATAACACAGCGAAAGAATCAAAAGAGAACAATTTCTGTGAAACCGCTTGTATGTTGTTTCGGAAAACTGTTTTATGATAAGGCCAAACATTTGATATGCTTAAGTCTAAATATTATTTAATTTGAATAAAGAGAATGGACATTCGAAACCAAGAGAATAGACATTTGAAAAACAAACAGCATATGTTTTCGCCTTGAGAGCAGCATTTTATGTATGTGTGGACATGTGTTTTGTTTATCATTTTGGCATTATGGGCACAATTTTTTTCTTGGTTCGTTAAAAGAAATCAGGGGTCTTCATAAAAATAACGAAAGGGTACTATACTCTTTTTAGAGTTGGGACAGTAAAATGAAATAAGGACGAAATAGTGAAAAATTACACAGTAAAATGTATAAAAACAAAGTTTAGTTCCTCTTTATTAATAAGTAGTCCACGAGGAGCTGACGGATACCTTCAAATATAAAAGCGGGCATTAAGTTCGAGTTTTGCAGCTAAAACAATTTAAAAAGTTTATTTTCTTTAAAATGAATTATTAAAGAAAAATAAAAGGCATTTTAGAGCGATGGTGTTAAATGCTAGTAAAAAACTGTTCACGCCTAAATAAATTTATGTTTATATTATAAAATTATTTATGTATGTTTATACTCGACTTCACGTTCTTCTTTTGCTAGAGTTTTTGAATTCCTTCCAAATTTTAAAGTTTTGTACCAAAAACAGTTTTTTGTTACAAAATTGTTACTTTTGCAATAAAAAAATAATATTTTATCCAAAAATCAGTCAATTTCGTTTATATCAAGCACTGTTACTGACTATAAATCTTTAATAACCCACATTTCGAAGTTTCATTATAGAAATTTTATATAGTATAAATATAAATATGTAAATTAAAAAAAAGTGTTCGGTCGGAGCAGGTATTGAACCCACGACCCTTTGCATGCAAGGCAGACATGCTAACCACTGCTCCACGTGGCGAACAAATGTATGTTTCTGTTAAATAATATTATGTTTGCATGGGCTCGTGGGCGCTGCAAACTGTGCTATATAAATGTAACTTATAACGATAATTATCTACTGGTGACCATAACAGCTACGTAGCCCAGTGGATAGTGTGTTGGCTTACAAACTGTCTGGTCCTCGGTTCGATTCTCCGTGCAGGCGAAAGGTAAAATTTAAAAAAAAAATATAAAAGTGAATAATTTCTTCAACATTATTTGTATTACAGAAAAAGGTGCCAAGAACTAAAATATTTCGTGGAAGTGAAAATTAGGAGTATGTTAGACAATGAGCACAATCGTCTTTGGGAAAAATTCTTCCAAATGCTTCCAAACATATAATATGTTCACATAAAACAAACATATTAATGTTTCGGCAGTATCCAATAATATATGTGCTTCCTGCAAAATATGTTTGGAACATATGTTAAAGAAGCGAATTTTTTTAAAGGTGTAGATAAGCATTAAATGGATGCGACAACCATATTCAAACATGCTTTTTTGTGCGTGTTGTAATAACATTGACAGGAATAAATGGTCAATGATATACTTTGGTTCATATAGAAATCATCATGGGTTTAAAAAAGACTTATTTACAAATTTTCGTTTTACAACTTTCCAAAGGTTCTTTATGAGATTTAGGTCATGAGACTGCGCAAACTAGTTCAGCACATTCAATTTTTCGCCGGAATTCCATTGGATTAAGAACTTAGCCGTGTGCTTGGGGTCATGGTTAGGTTAGGTTAGGTTAAAGTGGCAGCCCGATTAAGATTCAGGCTCACTTAGACTTTTCAGTCCATTGTGATACCACATTAACTAAAAGTACCTATTACATATGGACACTTCTAGTTTTAACCGCTGAACCATCTTGATTATTTTTCTTTGTTGAACCACCCAGATTTTTCCAAAAACATTAGCAGACTGCTTAAGTTAACGTCTTCCAGATCCGCCAGTAATCTGAAGCTATATGCTCCTAAAAGTTGCTTGCGCTTTACACAAAATGCAGGACACTCACACAAGAGGTGTTTAATTGATTCTTTTTCCTCCGCATCATGACAGCTCATACAATAGTCATTATACTTCGCGCCAATAGTTTTTGCAAAATCGCCTATCAGGCAGCGCCCCGTTATAGCAGATATCAGGAGTGATATCTGACGTCTCGAGAACATTAGCATATCTAGTGTGCGGTTTAAGTTGAAATGGGGCCATATTTGCTTGGTGTCGTTACAACCCGTGCAATTCTCCCATCTAACATTTGCCATCATAACAGCCTTCTCACGCAGCATGAGCTTGCAGGTAGCTAGGGGCATACCAACAAATTCTAGTTCCCCTGGAATATGTAAGGTAGTCCCTAGCCTTGCCAACTCATCCGCTTCGCAGTTCCCCGGTATGTTTCTATGGCCAGGCACCCATATTAGGTGAATATTGTACTGCTCAGCCATCTCATTGAGAGATTTGCGGCAGTCGATGGCCGTTTTCGAGTTGAGGAACACAGAATCCAAGGATTTTATTGCAGGTTGACTGTCTGAGTATATATTAATGCCCACATTTTTTGGAACATTACTTCTCAGCCAATTCGCCACCTCTCTTATTGCTAATATTTCAGCCTGAAAAACACTACAGTGATTAGGTAATCTTTTCGCTATTCGAAGTTCCAGATCATTAGAATATACTCCGAACCCCACTTGTCCATCCAATTTGGAGCCATCAGTGTAGAAATCTATATATTCTTTATTCCCCGGGTTATGTGTGCACCACGCCTCACTGTTGGGGATTAGAGTCTCAAACTTTTTGTCGAAAAGTGGACTCGCCAAAGTGTAATCCACTACGTTAGGCACATCTAGCATTATTTTGAGGACAGAACTGTGACCGTAACCTATTTCCGACCACAGCGATAGCTCGCGCAACCGCACAGCTGTTGTTGCAGCTGACTGTTTGGCCAAAATGTCTAAAGGCAATAGATGCAGCATGACATTAAGGGAATTTGTTCCTGTCTTGCTGAATGCGCCTGAAATACACAAACACGCCATACGCTGAACTTTATCCAAACAAGTCGGTTTCTGAAGTGCCGGCCACCAGACTACAACACCATATAGCATTATAGGTCTAACCACTGCCGTGTATAGCCAATGCACAATTTTTGGTTTTAGTCCCCACTTTTTTCCTATTGCCCTTTTGCACGAGTACAAAGCTACAGTTGCCTTTCTCGCCCTTTCTTCAATATTAAGCTTAAAGTTCAGCTTCCTGTCCAAAATAACGCCAAGGTATTTTGCACAATCACCAAAGGGAATTTCAGTACCCCCTAAGGAAATAGGCCTAACAATGGGAGTTTTGCGATCTTTGCAGTACATGACTAATTCTGTCTTTGCAGGATTTACCCCAAGACCATTGTCTTTCGCCCATTTCTCTGTCATCCGGAGAGCTCTCTGTATAATATCTCTGATTGTGGATGGGAATTTTCCCCTGACTGCTAGAGCCACATCATCTGCCACCACTTTTATCCTTTCTTTTTCTAGAGTAACCAAAAGGCTATTTATGGCAACATTCCAAAGAAGAGGTGATAGAACTCCTCCTTGGGGAGTGCCTCTGTTCACATACCTTTGTATGTTTGCTTGTCCTAGTGTGGCTGAAATACGTCTCTTCATTAGCAGTTCGTCTAACAACCTGAGTATACATGGATCAACATTCAGAGTTGTCAGTCCATTTAATATCGAGCTCGGATGGACATTATTGAACGCCCCTTCGATGTCTAGAAAAGCCACGATTGTGTATTCTTTGACAGATAGTGAGCTTTCAATAAAGCTGACTAGTTCATGTAGTGCGGTCTCAGTAGACCTGCCCTTCGAGTATGCATGCTGTCGTTTCGAGAACAAACTTGAATCGATGCTAGTTCTAAGATAGATATCTATCATCCTCTCCAGAGTCTTAAGTAGGAATGAGGATAAACTGATTGGTCGGAAATCCTTCGCCCTCGAGTGAGAGGCTTTTCCCGCTTTAGGTATGAAAACGACTTTTGTTTCCTTCCACTTTCCTGGGATATATGATAAGTTGATACATCCTTTATATATCACCGACAACCAGGGGATAATTTTGTCAGTTACAGCTTGTAACTCCGCCGGAGTAATTCCATCAGGTCCAGGGGATTTGAATGGTCCAAAGCTATTTAGCGCCCATCTTATTCTAGTTTCCGATACAATTTCCTCGACAGGAAACGACCGCTGAGCAACTGTGGCACCGCCAGTACATGGTTCAACCGTCTGATTTCCAGGAAAATGTGTGTCCAATAGTACCTCCAGCGTCTCCTCACTGGACGTTGTCCAATTGCCCTCCGATGTTTTAATGAAACCTGGAGCGGAGTTGGTGGATGCTAGAACCTTCCGTAGTCTGGAAGCCTCGGACGTATTCTCAATACTGCTGCAGTAATCATTCCAAGAGTTATGCTGAGCCTTTCTCAGTTCTCGCTTGTATCCTCTCAGATTCTTCTTGTAAGCGTCCCAGTCCTCAGGGGCTCTGGTGGACTTTGCCTTGTTAAAGAGCTTCCTGCAGGATTTCCTCATATTACTTAATTCCGTTGACCACCATGGTGGTCGATGTTTCCCCCTTGGCTTTCCTCTAGGGCATGCAGCTTTCAGTGAGATGTTGAAGGCCTTAGTAATCCGCTCCACTGCGTGTTCGATATCTTGCACATTTCTCATATTTGTCTCTGTTATTTCCGGTATCATCATATTGAACGATTCCCTATACCTATTCCAGTCAGCTTTCCTAACATTTGGCGGAAATATGGTCTTGGTGATATGAACATCAAATTTGAAACTGATGTAGCGATGATCTGAGAAGCTGTGTTCACTTAAAACCTGCCACTCAGATATCATTTCATTCAGTTCTTGCGAGGCCAAGGTGATGTCCAAAACCTCTTGCCTGTTTTTAGTGACAAAGGTTGGGGCATCTCCCTTGTTGCAAACTACCAGATTAGTACGCAAAATTAACTCTATTAGCGACTCTCCCCTTGCATTAGTATCACTACTTCCCCATATACTATGATGTGCATTCGCATCGCATCCCATAATGAGTTTCGTCTTTGTTTCCACTAAGGTCTTAACGGCATATGGAGGCATCTCCCTGTCATGTCCCATGTAGACCGAAGATACCCAATATTTGCATTTGGCTATTTCTAAACTGGCAACGACAGTGTCTGTATTGCACATTGAAGGAAGCAGAAACAAGTTGAGCTCGTTTTTAGCAATTATACAGGCTCGATTTACATCATTACCAGGATACTGCAATAGTTTGAACCCCGGAGTACTTAATTCACATATTTTGTTTTTATAAACATATGGTTCTTGAATAAGAACTATATCTATGTCCCCTTTCATCAGGAGAACTTTTGAGGCAGCACATGCAGCCTTACAATGATGAAGATTTATCTGGAGGATCCGTAGGACCATCGAGGTTTTCAACAACCGTCACATCAGCCGCTTCAATCGAGTCATCAAGAATGTTCTCTTCAGAGATCTCGGTGACTCTCGCAATAACCATAGGTTCAACTTTGGTGAGTTTTGAGGCAATAGAAACCTCCTCTCGCATACGGTGTCTATCCATGTCTTCAACTTTGGTATCTCCCTCGACTTCGCAAGAGGATCCGCTTACTTCTGATTCAGAAAGAGGATTGTCCATTTCTGAATCCTTTAGCTGATCGTTTTTATATACCTTCATTTGGATATAATGAAAGCCATAACATACACGGCCCTGGGACTTTGCTAGATGTGGCAAAGACTGAGTGTTCAATATAAACACTGCATGCCATCTTGGTCCATCCACTTCATCCAAACGGCCAACCTTCCAATCAGCTGTTGGAAGATCTGGATTGCATCGTTTCAGTCTATTTAAAGTAGATTCAGGGTCAGAAGGGTTTGCAGGTATCCACGCATGTGCTCTAGGTCTAGCCGGTATGTCTTTCTTCTCGACTAACTCTAGAGCAGCTCCTTCCCAAACTTCACCAATTAGTATCAGAGCAGCTTTAAAACATTCTATAGACCTCTGGTCCTCAAATGCGACTAGCTTAAATCGTCCTTGATACCAACCAGCCTCTTGGTGTCGAGGATCTGGGCCGGGAAACTTTTCCAGCACCTGTGAGTAGACGACAGACAGAGCATTCTCAATTTCCCCCCATTTTTGCTTTGGAACCATACCGTCCAATGCTCCTTTATTAATGATAGCCATCACAAGGCTGTCTTTAGCAACTGAGGCAAACGATCTTTGATCCCTTTTGGAGGATAGCAGCTCATCCGGTGATCGTTCCCTTTTTCCAGCCTCAAGTATTCCTTGAGCCCATTTTAAGGAATCGCTTTGCTTAGCCGACAACGTGCATGGGTCGACTGATCCTACTTTCTTTAGGATAAACAAAGTATTTCTGCGTTCCTTGAATCTCTTTCGTGAGGGATTACCTCCTTTTGATGCCGTTACCTTGGAAAAGGTTCGACTTGTCAAAGTGTCGCCACCTGTCGACTCGTCTACAGGTCGACTAATTGGGCCTAACTCTTGGTCATTGCCCAGATTTATAACTCCAGTCGATACCCGTCCACTGGGCCCTGAAGTTAGCAACCCAGTCGATGACTTGGAATTTCGCTGCATGGTGGCTTAATATCCCACCACACTTGATATTCTTAGTAGGTACCTATTACGATGAGTTTATCCGCTATTGAAAAACACGTCCGTTCC
>NC_134397.1:98285591-98364752 GCF_050003625.1 Haematobia irritans | reverse complement strand
AAATCAGGGAATTCGTCTAGGAAGGTATTTTCATGGGTGTATACAGGCTCTCCTGAGACAGCAACTCTTGGATCCTCTTTTCAACCTAACCTAACCTAGATATGTATATCAAGCTCATCAGTTTTTAATGATTATTTAAAGTAATATTTTTTTAAATGCCTGTGTAGTTTAATTTTGCCACATTCTTCTGAATTTTTACTCATCTGGTAAAAAAACTACGTTTTTCAATAAAAGTTAACATTTAATATTCCCGTTCGATTTAACGAATATTTCTAAATAACGAAAGGGCCTGACAATATATCGTTCGTTAAACCGAGCTTCAACTGTATTATTATTATTATTATTATTATTATTATTATTATTATTATTATTATTATTATTATTATTATTATTATTATTATTATTATTATTATTATTATTATTATTATTATTATTATTATTATTATTATTATTATTATTATTATTATTATTATTATTATTGTTATTATTATTATTATTATTATTATTATTATTATTATTATTATTATTATTATTATTATTATTATTATTATTATTATTATTATTATTATTATTATTATTATTATTATTATTATTATTATTATTATTATTATTATTATTATTATTATTATTATTATTATTATTATTATTATTATTATTATTATATTATTATTATTATTATTATTATTATTATTATTATTATTATTATTATTATTATTATTATTATTATTATTATTATTATTATTATTATTATTATTATTATTATTATTATTATTATTATTATTATTATTATTATTATTATTATTATTATTATTATTATTATTATTATTATTATTATTATTATTATTATTATTATTATTATTATTATTATTATTATTATTATTATTATTATTATTATTATTATTATTATTATTATTATTATTATTATTATTATTATTATTATTATTATTATTATTATTATTATTATTATTATTATTATTATTATTATTATTATTATTATTATTATTATTATTATTATTATTATTATTATTATTATTATTATTATTATTATTATTATTATTATTATTATTATTATTATTATTATTATTATTATTATTATTATTATTATTATTATTATTATTATTATTATTATTATTATTATTATTATTATTATTATTATTATTATTATTATTATTATTATTATTATTATTATTATTAGTAGTAGTAGTAGTAGTAGTAGTAGTAGTAGTAGTAGTAGTAGTAGTAGTATTATTATTATTATTATTATTATTATTATTATTATTATTATTATTATTATTATTATTTTATTATTATTATTATTATTATTATTATTATTATTATTATTATTATTTATTATTATTATTATTATTATTATTATTATTATTATTATTATTATTATTATTATTATTATTATTATTATTATTATTATTATTATTATTATTATTATTATTATTATTATTATTATTATTATTATTATTATTATTATTATTATTATTATTATTATTATTATTATTATTATTATTATTATTATTATTATTATTATTATTATTATTATTATTATTATTATTATTATTATTATTATTATTATTATTATTATTATTATTATTATTATTATTATTATTATTATTATTATTATTATTATTATTATTATTATTATTATTATTATTATTATTATTATTATTATTATTATTATTATTATTATTATTATTATTATTATTATTATTATTATTATTATTATTATTATATTATTATTATTATTATTATTATTATTATTATTATTATTATTATTATTATTATTATTATTATTATTATTATTATTATTATTATTATTATTATTATTATTATTATTATTATTATTATTATTATTATTATTATTATTATTATTATTATTATTATTATTATTATTATTATTATTATTATTATTATTATTATTATTATTATTATTATTATTATTATTATATTATTATTATTATTATTATTATTATTATTATTATTATTATTATTATTATTATTATTATTATTATTATTATTATTATTATTATTATTATTATTATTATTATTATTTTATTATTATTATTATTATTATTATTATTATTATTATTATTATATTATTATTATTATTATTATTATTATTATTATTATTATTATTATTATTATTATTATTATTATTATTATTATTATTATTATTATTATTATTATTATTATTATTATTATTATTATTATTATTATTATTATTATTATTATTATTATTATTATTATTATTATTATTATTATTATTATTATTATTATTATTATTATTATTATTATTATTATTATTATTATTATTATTATTATTATTATTATTATTATTATTATTATTATTATTATTATTATTATTATTATTATTATTATTATTATTATTATTATTATTATTATTATTATTATTATTATTATTATTATTATTATTATTATTATTATTATTATTATTATTATTATTATTATTATTATTATTATTATTATTATTATTATTATTATTATTATTATTATTATTATTTATTATTATTATTATTATTATTATTATTATTATTATTATTATTATTATTATTATATTATTATTATTATTATTATTATTATTATTATTATTATTATTATTATTATTATTATTATTATTATTATTATTATTATTATTATTATTATTATTATTATTATTATTATTATTATTATTATTATTATTATTATTATTATTATTATTATTATTATTATTATTATTATTATTATTATTATTATTATTATTATTATTATTATTATTATTATTATTATTATTATTAGTATTATTATTATTATTATTATTATTATTATTATTATTATTATTATTATTATTATTATTATTATTATTATTATTATTATTATTATTATTATTATTATTATTATTATTATTAATTTATTTAATATTTAATTATATTTACGTGATTATATAAACATTGGATACATTTTCCTGTACTATAATTATAAGAATCTGTTATTCTTGTTGTACACGTTTTATGAAATATATAAAATGCGACATACATTTACGATGGTATGATACGTATTTCGCAAAAGTCGTAAACCTTATGTAGAAAACCAAATTTTTAATAAAGTAAATTATGTTTTTTTTTTTTTTTTTTTTAATTTCGTTAAGTTTGATTCCGCGATATAATAGATGTAAAAAATGTGTTCATTGAAAATATTGCAAGTTTTACATCTCTCATGCTCAAATTGAATTTATTGAGCTTGGTCCCTCCACATCAAGACACAAGGTCTTATAATTTACAGTACAGACATTTGCTTGTGAGAAAACAGATTTATATTATAACAAAATGTAGTAGCAGTAATTAAACTAAAACGAGAAATAATTAGAAAAGAAATAATTTTTTGTTACGAAATAAAAAGCACAAATAAAATATCATAATTGAATGTTAAATTAAACAGGGTCAATTGATAAAACGTTTCTAGAGATGATATGAATTTTTGCTAATTAAAATACAAGAAAAACCTCTTTGAAAATACTACTTTAGATTTAAGTATACATACTCCATAGATATGTAATGGCATAGCCCAATAGATTGAAATAAATAAATATAATTATAATAATACAATAAAAAGAAGCGAATAGATAGTGTAGTTTACTTATTATAGAAGACGGCAATATTGAAGAAAATAGATAAAAAGTTTGCTGCTGAATTGTTCTCTGCTTCTAATTGTTTTTATATTTAATGGTAACGTGTTCCAGAGTCGAACCGCATGGATGAAGAATTGCCACTCCGATTGAATAAAAATGCCTCCGCTTTGCTAGAGGTTGATGAACACACTCAATTTATTTTAAATTTTTCATTCTTACATGCTATCTTACAAAATATTTCGTAACCTATCCTCACAACAACTTATCTCCTAACTCATATACAAATAGAAACCCATTATAGATAATATTGATCTCTTCTCAAGTGATTTTGTCTTTGTGTGTGTCATAAAATTCTGATTTTCCTTCGAGAGCAACATGTGATTGCTTACGATAAATGATGTTTGAGAAATTCAAACATTCTGCGCGGCCCAAAGTGGAATGTGCATCGTCTTCTTAGAACCGTTTAGGGTAAGTGGTGTGAAAGATGTGTCATCTATAAAAGGATCGTATTCTTCTTTGAGTTCAGTGTTGTTGCATCACTTCTTCCTTATATTCAGGACTTGTGTCCTTGCTCGTTGATTTGAGCCTTCCTCTAAGAACCGTTTAGGGTAAGTAGTGTGAAAGATGTGTCATATATAAAACGATCGTATTCTTCTTTGAGTTCAGTGTTGTTGCATCACTTCTTCCTTATATTCAGGAATCGTGTCCTTGCTCGTTGATTTGTGCCTTCCCATTTAATGTGATTCTTGAAAAAAGTCTTACAAAGTGCTGGCCATTCGTTTTAGTTGATGCGTAGTTCTCCACACAAACGTTGTCCTTTACCACGTTTTCGTTTTCTGTAATACCTTCAATTTTTTATCTCTTTTTATCGTAGTGGTAGCTACAATTTTGTCATCACTCGGGTCGTTTACAGAAATGGACCCAGATAATATCCATCCTAGCTTTGTTTCCTGCGCTAGCAGTTTATCTTTTTTAAGAATACCTTGATGAACAATTTCATGGTAGACGTCACTCCCAATCAACACATCTATTTTGTCTGGTGACGCAAAGTCTGCATCTGCAAGAGTAATGTTATCCCAATTATCTATATCGTACTCACACGTGGGATCTTGTTGTACGGAAACCAGTTTAGGAAGCACGACTGCTTCTATGTTCAAGACATAGTCACTCTTGAACCGGGGTTTGACATCAATTTTGACTTTAGATTTCGCTTCACCGACTATTACTCCCCCAAGTCCTTGTAGAGTTACATCAGTTTTTAGTTTTGGGAGTTGCAGAATGTGCACGGCTTCCTCACTGATTAATGAGGTTTGCGTGTAGGGATCAATCAACGCTCTTAAAGTTAACATATGAATTCATTTTGATTGGATGTTACACGTATCTGTGCTGTTGCAACTAAAACTTGATGACGTTCAGTCATTGTTGCAAAAGTCGTTTCGCTGATATCTCTGGTACTTTCGGGTTTATTGATATGTAGAATAGTGTGGTGTCGCCCATTGCATGCATAGCAATTTATTTTGCTACTACGCCTTATTGAGGCTTTGTGATTCAAGCAATTACTGCATAACTCGTTCTGGTTGACCCATTCTATTCTTTTTTTTAGCCGTTAAAGTGGACTATTCCCTGCATTGTAATGTTTTATGTCCCGGCTTTCTACAATATCTGCACTTTACTTGGTTTGTGTAGTCTTTTACTGATGTTATCAAATCCTGAAAGCTTTTCTGATTTTCTCCCATCCTCCAAAGACCAAACTGATTTCAACGTTTGATATCATTGTTTCAGGAGCTTCAGTATATCCTCGATTTCTTGAATTTCAGTCGATTTTTTCGTTGTCTGCTCATATTGTAGGCGTGTTTCCAAATCCAACTTTCTAAAAATGATATGTGCTAAAATCGGATATGCATCTCCCAATTTCAAATTCATGGCTTTGATGCCTTCAATGCACTCAATAGAAGGTATTCCAATCCTCCAGACGTCCACTGAACTCCGGAATTCCTATTTTTTTTCCAACTTGATGGACTTTTTCTCCGTTGCTTCTAATGTCATAGTTCTTTCCATTATTTTCCCCTGCTCCTCGTTCAAATCAGACACGGCTTGCTCCCATTGATCTTCCGTAAAATCGTTGACCTCTCCTTCTTTTACCATTTCCGTATGAATGTCCCTTGAAGATCAGATGCGGAGGATCCGCATCTGATCTTCCAATCGTTCGTACTTTTTTGTAAGTAGTACTTATCTCTTACGTTCTGTCCCTGTTTCATCACAGAATTCAATGCGGCCAGATTCACATTAAACGCATTTTCGAGCGACCTCATTTTCCTGTTTTCCATTTCTTTTAATACTTTATTCAACATAATTAAATTCGATCCTCATTCTTCGCGGTATGCCTCTACTCTTAAATCTGTTTTTGCAAGTACTTCTTGTCGTCGTTTTTTTTTATACCCTCCATCATAGGATGGGGGTATATTAACTTTGTCATTCCGTTTGTAACACATCGAAATATTGCTCTAAGACCCCATAAAGTATTCTGGGTCGTGGTGAAATTCTGAGTCGATCTAAGCATGTCCGTCCGTCCGTCTGTTGAAATCACGCTAGCTTCCGAACGAAACAAACTATCGACTTGAAACTTGTCACAAGTAGTTGTTATCGATGTAGGTCGGATGGTATTGAAAATGGGCCATATCGGTCCACTTTTACGTATAGCCCCCATATAAAGGGACCCTCAGATTTGGCTTGTGGAGCCTCTAACAGAAGCATATTTCATCCGATCCGGCTCAAATTTGGTATATGGTGTTGGTATATGGTCTCTAACAACCATGCAAAAATTGGTCCACATCGGTCCATAATTATATATAGCCCCCATATAAACGAACCCCAGATTTGGCTTGCGGAGCCTAAAAGAGAAGCAAATTTCATCCGATCCGGCTGAAATTCGGTACATGGTGTTGGTATATGGTCTCTAACAACCGTGCAAAAATTGCTTCATATCGGTCCATAATTATATATAGCCCCCATATAAACCGATCCCCAGATTTGGCTTGCGGAGCCTCAAAGAGAAGAAAATTTCATCCGATCCGGCTGAAATTTGGTACATGATGTTGGTATATGGTCTCTAACAACCATGCAAAAATTGGTCCACATCGGTTCATAATTATATATAGCCCCCTTATAAACCGATCCCCATATTTGGCTTGCGAAGTCTCCAAGAGAAGCAAATTTCATCCAATCCGGTTGTAATTTGGAACATGGTGTTATTATATGATCTTTAACAACCGTGGCAGAATTGGTCCATATTGGTTCATAATTATATATAGCCTCCATATAAAACGTTCTCCAGATTTGACCTCCGGAGCCTCTTGGAGGAGCAAAATTCATCCGATCCGGTTCAAATTAGGAACGTGGTGTTAGTATATGGTCACTAACAACCATACCAAAATTGGTCCAATCATACAAAAATTGGTCCATATCGGTTCATAATCATGGTTGCCACTAGAGCCAAAAATAATCTACCAAAATTTTATTTCTATAGAAAATTTTGTCAAAATTTTATTTCTAGAGAAAATTTTGTTAAAATTTTATTCGGTTCATAATAAAATTTTCATCATTGTCAAAATTTTATTTCTATAGAAAATTTTGTCAAAATTGTATTTCTATAGAAGATTTTGTTCAAATTTTATTCGGTTCATAATCATGGTTGCCACTCGAGCCAAAAATAATCTACCAAGATTTTATTTCTATAGAAAATTTTGTCAAAAGTTTATTTCTATAGAAAATTTTGTTAAAATTTTATTTCTGCAGAAATTTTTGTCAAAATTTTCTTTCTACAGAAAATTTTGTCAAAATTTTTATTTCTATAGAAAATTTTGTGAAAATTTTATTTCTGTAGAAAATTTTGTCAAAATTTTATGTCTACTTTGTCAAACTATTGACTATTGTATTGGATCGATCTTTTTTGATTTGATATATACCACGTATGGACTTACATACAATTTAGAAGATGGTGTTAGGATGTTTTAAGATACCTTGCCATCGGCAAGCGTTACCGCAACTTAAGTAATTCTGGATGGCAGTGTTTAGAAGAAGTTTCTACGCAATCCATGATGGAGGGTACAGGCCGGCCGAACTTACGGCCATATATACTTGTTTGTGCTCGTCTCTTCGATCTATTTCTACTGGTTTGCTCTTCTCGTGTTTCATTCTTACATGCTATCTTTCAAAATATTTCTTAACCTATCCTCACAACGACTTATCTCCTAACTCATATACAAATAGAAACCCATTATAGATAACATTGATCTCTTCTCAAGTGATTTTGTCTTTGTGGGTGTCATAAAATTCATATGTTAATCTCTACTCTGGAAATCCCATGCATTAAACTCTAAATAAGTAACACACTAACAGAGAATGAAGCCGACCCATTTTTGTCGGCGGCGGCTGACACTAAATTTTTGTCTCCGGCGGCGGCGGCTTGACGGCTAAGCCGATATAGATTTGTCCATTCGGCGGTGGACAATTATCCATTATAAAATCAATTTGAAGTTATTCGAATGGTAATGAGATTAGTTGTACAACCAATCTTACAATCAAATTTACATTGACTTCAAATTTTCTGAGCAAATTTTTTTGCAAAGTTATTATAGCAGTGTGAAATAGATTGATTGTGGGTGGAAGGTTCAAAATTTTGGAATAAAATACGACAATTAGTAATACATTTTTCTGATTTAAATCGATATTTTTGATTAATTGGCGGCTAAATTTGAGTCGAGATGAGTCGATATATTCGGCGGCGGCGTCGACTGGTCAAAAATCGTCGGCGGCGACTGAAATCGGCGGCGCGACTCGGCGGCTTCATTCTCTGCACACTAATAACAGAGTATACCAAACAAACAGAAACATCTCAACACAATTGATAGGTTATCAACAATATTCAACTAATATCCACGATTCTACCCATATATTGACATATCTGATTTTGCTTCGAGAGCAACATGTGTTAGCTTACGATAAATGATGTTTGAGAAATTCAAACACCGATATAACATGTCTGTGGCGTAATTGGATCAAATTACTAGTTCTACTTGATGCACTAAAGCGTAATCTATTAAATAGATGATCAGGTTCATTGTCCGTAATAATCCTATGTAGAAATGCGTCAATACCGGAATTAAGTAGGTCTTCGCTAAGAAAATTTGATTCTCTGTGGTAGATATCTCGGTGTCTTCCAAAGAGTTCGGAGAGTGGCAAATGTCCTACCACAGACCAAGGTTATATGGTTTGACCATTCATCATTTACATATATGAACGTACACAAAAAAATATCACCAAAATATTCCAAATTAAAAAGGTGATTGAAGTTGAAAACTTTTTCAATTAAACAATTAGTTGATACAATTAACTTTTTAATAAAACTCGGAAGAATAGGACAGTTCAAAATTATGGATATTTTTTTAATTGAATCAAACTAAAAAGGTTTACAAATAGTTATAGAAAGTGATTGAAATATAGTATAGTGATTAAAAATAGTTACGTTTTTAATAAAAAAATTTATTGAATTTTACATGAATGAAATGAATGAAAAAAAAAACAAATGAATGAACATCAATTAAAAATTTAATTCAATCAAATAAAAAAAATAATTGAAATTTGCTCATGAAATCAATTAATTTATCAATCAAGTATTTTTTTGATGCTCAATTAAAACCGTGATTGATACTATCATTTTTGTGATTGAATCAGATTTTTTTTGTGGGAGTAAGTTACAGGCGATTGACAGGTTTTTGATTATCAGACACTTGGATTTCGTCGCATTGGGACAAGCCATTCCTCTGGGCCCATAAGTTTACTCCTCGCAAATCCTCATTAAATCTCTCTACACATCTCAACTCCTCGGGGCTACTGCTTAGGTAGATTTGAAGATCAAAAGAGAACCTCATGGAACACCTTGTAAAACTGGCAGTGACATAGATCTATTCCGACCAACCAGAACATATTGCGATCTGCTACTGAGATATGATGCTATTAGGCGTGCATAGAACGCCGAGAAGTGCATAAATGCTGACAGTTTCTGTCGAAGGACTTGAGTGATCCAGCAGATTAAGTAGTGTGATATCGCCATTGTCTATACTCTCTCTTATGTCCTCAACCACATCCGCTAATGCTGTAGTACACCTATGATGAGCTCCTAAACTTGATTGTCGATCTGATAGTAGATTATTGCGCCTGATGCGCTTTACAGACTATCAGTTATTCCGGACGGAATGTCGGTGTTTGTAAAGAATCTTACAGTGTGTCGGATCGATACGCCTTGTCGGCGATGACTAAATAATCGGTAAATGTGCTATCAATCCCATAAATATGCAGCAGTATCGATTATGCCTTCGGACTTAACTTACAATGTGCACAATATATGGGATATGTTCGACACGAGCACTGTAGTCCGGAAAAACTGATAGTCTGTAAAGCGCATGATGTGTGATGTGATTGGTCCATTCAATAGGTGTTCAAACACATTCGATAAATGAGGCAATTGGTCTATACTAAGAGTTCTTCTTCGGTATTTGTATTACCTTAGCGATTTCCCAGCTATCAGAAAAGATACTGTTACGAATTTGATATTTCTAGATTTAAGTTTATCCAAATTAGTTTCCGTTAATTTAAAATTTCAATTTGTAACGGTGAAATTACGTCATCACTTGTTAAAATCATTTCTATATTTTCTAGTACTTTCATAAACATCTTTTGTGTTCTTAGTTTCCCAATCGTTCATTGTAAAGTAACCCCTTTTGTTTTGTTATCTTCATTGCATATTGTTATAGTGTAGTAATATATAATCATTTATGCCTGTGCGACATCTGCCAGATAGTAGAATGTTCTAGATGATTCTAGCCAAGACAATGAGCATAAGCCGATAAATATGTGCAATATCGCCCGTGCGACATCTACCATATAGTAGTAGAATAGTCTAGAATGTTGTAGGCCAGACTACCGAGAATTTTCGATATCGTTATATAGTACTATAAAAGAGCTGACAGAGGGAGCTGTGAAGTCAGTCGTAAGCTAAAATTCATACAGTACACATCGTAGAGAAAATAAGTGAACCTATCAGTGAAGCAAATAAAATGTAGATTGTCGTTACTTGAAAAGAACTGTGTTTTAATTATCGGGTCATTAAATACGCCTCAATATAAAAACGTAACAATACTTTTAGTAATAAATTTATTAAATACGTATCCCAAGAAAGGCATTAGTTCTGGCAAAAGAATCTTAATAAATCTCGGATCAATATTGTCTACTCCGACTGCATTGGACTTAACAGATAGGAAGCTTCTGAGGATATCAAAACGACTTATACATTCAAAATGTAAAGAAGATTCTAATGGAGTATTCGGTGTATCATAATATGATTCATCCGCAGAAGAAATTTGGGAAGGTGGAAAACGTTTCGTTTTCGTTTTCGATAGATGGATCAACCGTTCCACTACACTTGCCAATACCAATATACTTTAGAGTCGACCATGTCTGTCTCGACTCCAGAGCATTCTCAAACTTTCTATCGAAGTCCATATGTTTCTCCCGAGAGATTTCTTTATTCACTGCCTTTCGAGCAACACAAAACTCGTAGTGGGCCTCAGTAGTCCTGAGGATTTTCCATTGGGCGAACCTCAAATCCCATTAATTGATCAGTTTTCTGATACGAAAGGTGAACCAGCTATTACTTTTTGCCTTACTGTCCTAGTAATCATCGGTACGGCCATGTTAAAGAGCGATGTTATATAATCTTCCAAAAATGACGACTGATCATAAGGGGAATCGATGCGGTATATAGATGACCAATCTATAAGAAAAAATTGTTCTCCTAGTGGTGAATAGTCAATGTTCCTAAAAATCCCTGTAAGAATAAGTGTTAGTTCCATATGGAACACGTACTCTATAGGTTAAAAAGATCAAACCGTGCTTCGAGAAGCAAGGTACTGATAATTGCCCAGCAAAAAAAAGAGCATCCAAAAAAGTAGTTTTTCTCCCCAATCTGTGATCCGGAAGATCCTTTGCATTGCTTTAGAAGTTGTGCCCTGGGAGTTAATTTCAATGAAAAAATTTAAAAAGCGACAAAATTTTTTCTCAACCAATTTCACTTTTTTTCATCCATATGTTTTTATTAACACTATTATTTTCCTATTATCTAATTTTTACAATTTGAAAAACTTTCCCTCTGATCAGGGATTGAAATTGGGTTTGCTGGCACCATAACAGAACGCCTTAGCACACTCAGCCACAAACGCCATTGGACATAAAGCGTCGAAAGGTCAATTAAAATGTTTGTGATTTGATCGTAATACGACACCAAGGAATAACATTCTAATTGCTTCTCGAGATGTTCTTTATTAGTATGAACGAAAAAATAAGAAACGCAGATTCAAATCTCACCAGCGGCAATTTTTTTATCAAATATTTTTCTAAAAATTATTTTTTTATGTTATGCATCGTTTTTATTTTTTATTTTCGGCATAAATTTCCGTATAAATATATTTTTTTCATTAAAAATCAACAAAAAATTAAAAATTCTCGTAATTTGCAAAACCTTCTCCAAAGAACTTGCATGGAAGCGAAAACGGTACAGTTTCAAATCCCAGCGGGGATGAAATTTTTTTTATTATTAGTTTTTTTACTTTTTTATTAATTTTCTATTTTTTTTTTTGCAAAATTTAATTGTCCAAAATTTGCACTTAAAATAGCCTGATTGCGTTCTTTCTAATACTTTTTAGTTTTTTACTTTTTTATTAATTTTCTATTTTTTTTTATTAGTTTTCTATTTTTTTTTTTTTTGCAAAATTTAATAGTCCAAAATTTGCACTTAAAATAGCCTGATTGCGTTCTTTCTTGTCCACAAGGACTGCATCGGAAGTATAAAAAAATTATTGGAGATCCCAAGATACGCTTTAGAAGAAATGTTTGTGGACTTGTCCAAAAGGACTGCATCGGAAGTTTAAAAAACTCGATGGGGGATTCTGGGATGGGCTTTAAAAGAAATGTTTGTGGAAGAACTTCCATTTTTTGCTGGGAGATAATAGTGCAGAATATTGTCTTCAGTAGACAGTACGAAGCGACCTATTAGTGTATTAGCCAATTGCGTGAATTATGTCGTAGTGTCAGTATTCTGCACGCTGAAACCAAGAGATCTCATGTCTCCTACAAAGTATATATATATATATATATATATATATATATATATATATATATATATATATATATATATATATATATATATATATATATATATATATATATATATATATATATATATATATATAAATATATATATATATATATATATATATATATATATATATATATATATATATATATATATATATATATATATATATATATATATATATATATATATATATATATTACACGCAAAGAAAAACAAAACGTTTGGAAAACGTGTAATGAAAACGTTTGTCTTTTGTTAGAGTTTTTTGAATTGCTTCGAAAATTTTAAACTTTTATCACCAAAAAAATTCGTTTGTTACAAAATTTTTATTTTTTCAATAAAAAAGTTATTTTTGAAACAACAACACAGTCCATTTCGTTTATATCAAACACTGTTCTTTTCTAACTTTAGGTCTTTAATAATACACATTTTACAGTTCAAAATTTAATATAGTACAATGTAATTTTGAACATTTTTTCGGAATCTTCCGAACATATCTGGAATATATCACAAAAAAAAATAAAAACTTTGGTCGAAGAAGAGTTCGAACCCACGACCCTTGGCATGCAAGTCGGACGTAGCAACCACTGCTCCACGGTGCCAAACTAAATGTTTGTTCCTGTTAAATAAACTTTGTTTATTTAATATAACTTATATGGACAATTATCTATTGATGACCATAACAGGTACATAGCTCAGTGGTTAGTGTGTTGGCTTACAAAGTGCATGGTCCGCGGTATATATATATATATATATATATATATATATATATATATATATATATATATATATATATATATATATATATATATATATATATATATATATATATATATATATATATATATATATATATATATATATATATATATATATATATATATATATATTATATATATATATATATATATATATATATATATATATATATATATATATATATATATATATATATGCAAGTCGGACGTAGCAACCACTGCTCCACGGTGCCAAACTAAATGTTTGTTCCTGTTAAATAAACTTTGTTTATTTAATATAACTTATATGGACAATTATCTATTGATGACCATAACAGGTACATAGCTCAGTGGTTAGTGTGTTGGCTTACAAAGTGCATGGTCCGCGGTTCGATTCTCCGTCCAGGCGAAAGGTCAAAAAATTGAAAATGTATAAAATCGTATAATTTCTTCAGGTATTACAGAAAAAGGTGTTAAGAACTAAAAAACCTCGTGGATGTGAGGGAAAATGCAATATATATATATATATATATATATATATATATATATATATATATATATATATATATATATATATATATATATATATATATATATATATATATATATAATATATATATATATATATATATATATATATATATATATATATATATATATATATATATATATATATATATATATATATATATATATATATATATATATATATATATATATATATATATATATATATATATACACTTTGTAGGAGACATGAGATCTCTTGGTTTATGCGTGCAGAATACTGACACTACGACATAATTCACGCAATTTGCTAATACACTAATAGGTCCCTTCGTAGTGTCTACTGAAGACAATATTCTGCACTATTATTGCCCAGCAAAAAAATGGAAGTTCTTCCACAAACATTTCTTTTAAAGCCCATCCCAGAATCCCCCATCGAGTTTTTTAAACTTCCGATGCAGTCCTTTTGGACAAGTCCTCAAACATTTCTTCTAAAGCGCATCTTGGGATCTCCAATAATTTTTTTTATACTTCCGATGCAGTCCTTGTGGACAAGTATTAGAAAGAACGCAATAAGCCTAATTTAAGTGCAAATTTTGGACAATTAAATTTTGCAAAAAAAAAATAGAAAACTAATAAAAAAATAAAAAAAATAGAAAATTAATAAAAAAGTAAAAAACTAAAAAGTATTAAAAAGAACGCAATCATGGCCTTTTTACCGTAATGGCAAGATGCCCGTGTGTCTTCAGGTTTATTCAAACACTCTTTCACGTACATTTCTTGGTTGACAGTCCCGGAAGCTATGAAAATGCTGCTTTTCAAGCCACAGGTACAAATGGCTTGCCAAAGCTGGAAAAATCGCTAAGAGTTGTCAAATTAACCGTTACAAATGTAATTAAAGTGTTTGGGGAACGTTTGTCGACAGCCAGGAAGTCTGGATCGGGGGAAATCGAAAACCGGAAGCCGCTGAGACGACAAAGAGAGTTGCCGGTAGTTTCAAGCGAAACCCTAACCTTTCTCTCCGAGATGCCGCAAATAAGCTGGGTGTATCGTCTACATCCGTGCATCGAGCCAAAAAACGAGCCGGACTATCGACTTACAAGAAGGTAGTGACTCCAAATCGCGATGATAAACAAAATACGACGGCCAAAGCGCGATCCCGGAGGCTGTACACGACGATGCTGACGAAGTTTGAGTGCGTGGTAATGGACGACGAAACCTACGTCAAAGCCGACTACAAGCAGCTTCCGGGACAGGAGTTTATACGGCAAAAGGAAGGGGAAAGGTAGCAGATATTTTCAAGCACATAAAACTGTCAAAGTTCGCAAAGAAATATCTGGTTTGACAAGCCATCTGTACCTGTGGCTTGAAAAGCAGCATTTTCATAGCTTCCGGGACTGTCAACCAAGAAATGTACGTGCAAGAGTGTTTGAATAAACGTCTGCTGCCTGTCCTGAAGAAACACGGGCATCTTGCCATTACGGTAAAAAGGCCATGGAGTGGTACGCCGCCAACAACGTGGCAGGTGGTTCCCAAGGACAAGAACCCTCCCAACACGCCAGAGCTCCGCCCCAATTGAGAAATACTGGGCTATTGTCAAGCGGAACCTAAAGAAGACCAAAAAAACTGCTAAAGACGAACTGGCTTTCTGCGGCGAAGAAGGTGGACAAGGTGGCTGTACAAAATCTGATGGCAGGTGTCAAGCGTGAGGCCCGGCAATTCGGATTTGGAAAAGCGAAAGCCTAACTGAATATTTTTCCTGAATTTTATACTAATTGTACTTGAAAAAGAAATTTAATTTGATTTTTAAATAAACGATTGCACCGATTTATACGCGTTTTCCCTTGACCAAATTTTGACCGTCTCACCCTTTATAGCTTCAGATTGCTGGCGGGCCTGGAAAACGTTAACTTAAGCAGTCTGCTAATGTTTTTGGAACAATCTGGTTGGTTCAACCGAAGGAAATAATCGAGAAGGGTCAGCGGTTAAAACTAGAAGTGCCCATATGTAATAGGTACTTTTAGTTATGTGGTATCACAATGGACTGAATAGTCTAAGTGAGCCTGAATCTTAATCGGGCTGCCACTTTAACCTAACCTAACCTAACCATATATAAATTTAACAATAATAAAAAATATATAACATAATAATGGACAACAAAAAGTAATTAGAGATTAAAACAGTTAAATATAAATTTTATTTCATTCTCTACACTCCATTATTATATTTATGAAAAAATGTAGTTATGTGTGTCTCAAACATAATATATTCTAAACTAGCATTATATGCTAGTTGATAACATTGTATATGTGCACTTCGCCATAATATATATTTTGATGAAATACACTCTATTGATTCTAAGAATTTTAATTTTTTTCTCGGGAAATATCGAATCATAAAGTAGTAAGAACCTACTTTAGAAATGATATCATAGACAAAAATATAGTTTACTATAGTGAAGGTGTATGTTTAGAATTTCTATTGAGGAAAAAATTCCAACGCATATGTGAGGACAAACTATTGTCAGAGGTCAGGGCACCCACACTTTTGTTACATTTCTAAATAGGGAACCAACGAACTTAATATTCCAAAAAAGTTAATATCATTTACACAAGCAATCAATTGACCCTCCTTGGAAACTATATAGACGTTCATTCAAAGAAACAAGTTTCTTTCCATATTCCAAGGATACACCATTATTCCCCCACCATCCTTTATATTTTATTCCAGGGAACAACAATTGCCGGTCAGTGTCCACTAGTGGCAAAACAAATTTTAGACGTGGACAACACTTGGCGTACAACGGTCGGCACGCTATTTACATTGCAAGGACTTTCGGGCGAACACGGCAATAAAGTGAAAATAAAATTTACATATCGTGTGTTTGTGTTTGAAGTCGTTTCTATTTAGTAATGTATGTATTTGCTATTCACATACAATAACTATGAACTTTGCCCACGTTAACAACCCAATCAAAGTTCAGCCCAACACAAAAAGTTCTTAATTTGGGCACGTAATTTATTCCCAACGAGTTGTTTCATCACTTTTCCCCCATTTTACAAATCAAAAGAATTTCCAAAAAGTTCAGAAATTGTCACGACAATAATGGGGCAATATCAGTGGATTTTCCCTCATCTCACATACATGTAGAGGAAGTGTATATGTGGCGAGTATAGCCTGTCGGTGTTATTTGACGCTTATGATTAATTGCTAGCCCATTGCTATTTTCGGTCTATTAATTTTTTTTTTTGGATTTACTAACGTTTGCGTGTGTCGTGTAAATGTTTATTGGCGATCTTAATTATTCGAAGAAACAAATTGAGAATATATAACAAACAACAATTTTCTACAGTTATTATAAAGAAATTAATTCAATTCTCTATAAAAGTAATGACACCATTATCCCGCTCACTATAATACCGTCTCAGAAAATCGGAATATGTATAATTGCCTGAACAAAAGTAAAATTCCAGTTTATTTTCTTATTTACATTACATTTCCAAAATCCACTTTAACTAGATTCCAACGGGAAAGTTACACTAAAAATTAATTTTAATGAAATTAAGTTTAATTTTAATGAAAACATAAAATGTATGTTTTAAATTTCGTAAAATTATGTTTTTCCGCGGCAAATATTATTTCTATTTTTAGTGTAACTTTACCAAAAATATCTTGTTTGGACGTTCGTTGTTCGTTGCTTCTGTGTAAACATTTTTTGTATTAAAAAAATTATTCACGTAAACATATAATATTGTAACATCCCAGCAAAAAATTGGAAGTTCTTCTAAAGGCACTACTTTAAAAACACTTCCAAAATGCCCACCCAAAGATGTTCTTTATTTTAGTTACACAGGAAGTTATTTTGATTCAATTTTTTAAAACTCGTTTTTTCATAGTTTTAATAAGAAATGCTAAATTATTTTGTTTTAAATACGTTAAAAAGAGAGTAAGAATTAACAAAATGGTACAAATTATTAAAATTTATCGAAAAAATTCTAAATTCTGGAAAAATTGCACCATTGTTGGAAATATTTGAGATCAAACGTTTTAGACAAGTGTTAGAATGCATTAAAAATCATAAAAAAAAATTAAAAATTGTTATTTAGCGAAATAAGACACAATTTTATAGTTCACATCCGAAACATTGAATTCGGACTTGCACCACTTCCGGATCCAAAAAGAACATATTCACTACTTTTTTGGTTGGGAGATTAACATATCGATTGCAAACATAATATACTATTTCAAACACAATATCCTTGTACACACACATATTGTGTTAAATTTTTTGTCACTAACATCTTATTTTTGTATCCAAAGATATAAAAAACACACACTTTTCCTCCGTGTGGCCACCGGAAACTAAATTTTCACTCCGAGACTACAGTTTTACTCCGATCTAATTAACATTCTAGCTATGCATGCCGAGTTTGGTTGAAATCGGTTCATATTTAGACATAGCCCCCATATATATCTTACGCCCGATATGCACTTATATGGCTGCAGAAGCCAGATATCGTCAATTATGCCGAGTTTGATTTAAATCGGTTCAGATTTAGGTATAGCCCCCACAAAAATGTACATTTGTTTTCTATGCAATTGAAAATAACAAATAGAAAAAATACGAAACATTGACGTTTTTGGGCACCGAACAATTTTTTTTTTGAAAATTCCAATTTTTCGGGAAATAAAAATATGATTTGAAACCTTAATAACTTTTGAAATAATTGTGATATCATTATGATTTTTATTGACTTTTGCATGGAAAATTGTTTTAAGAAATATTGCTGAATATATCATTCCAAAATTGGTATCAAAGTCCCCAAAGTGGGGATATATGTTGCAAAAACGATATTTTTTTGTAATTGCATATTTCTCAGCGTTTTTCTGGTAGGATGTTGAACGAGAATTTTGAAAAAAATTTTTTTTGTTTTGAAAAATTGCCGATTTTGGAGGAGAAGAACTCATATACTACTTGACCAAAATGGCCGATAAAAGCTTAAAACGTATCCTTATTTGGTGTTTGTTTTTTGTACGGAAATCGAAATTTATATCAATTCAGTAAATCGTGAACAAAACCAAACTTGTACACCGATTGTAATGAAATAAAGCTAACTTTATTCGAAATATATTTAACTAACTGTTTCTGGACGAAAACTGTGATTTTTTATCCCATTTTTATTCTTTAGGAATTTTTAAAGAACAAACAATTTGTTTTGTTAAAAATTTCAATTTTTTAACTTGAACGATATCTCTAAAACTACTTGGAAATTTTAAAAACAATGTAAACACGGCTTAAAGAGAATATTGTTTGGGATTTTCGGATTTTTTTAATTTAATATGGTGAACCGTTTTCAACTTATTCCAATATATGTAGCGGAATTGCCTTAATTTTGAACATAACGGTATATCTCGAAAAAAACCCGAGCTGATAAAAAAACCAAGTGCAGATTTGGATTCAGCGACCTCATATTACTACAAATTTGTTATAAACCGAGCTGATAAAAAAACAAGTGCAGATTTGGATTCAGCGACCTCATATTACTACAAATTTGTTATAAATTTCAAATCAAAAAGTTCAATTTTGTTCCCCTGTGTAATATGTTCTAACATATTAAAATAGTTGCATAGCTTCGTTTTACGTAACACTTCGTTTGGTGATTAAAAGATGAAGAAAAGGTTTTTGTTTTGTTTTATATTTGAAAAGGAAAATTTTTATTTAATTTCACAACAGTAATGAATAACCTCTATAATTGACAGTAATGAATAACCTCTATAATTGATGAGGAAAAAATAAAGGTTAAAAGTTGCATCAGAAATGGCACTGTATATAAAAACGATTTTCCCTTTTATTTTCCCGTTTATTTTTTCTACACCCTCAAAAAAATCACTTCTCCAACATATGTTCCAATCACATTTTGCAGGAAGCACATATATTATTGGATACTGCCGAAACACTATTATATTTATTTTATGTGAACATATTATATGATTGCATTTTGGGCCCAAAAATATTATATGCTTGGAAGAATTTTCCAAGAAGATTGTGCTAAAAACTAAATTTAAATTTAATTGTATATTCCCTCACATCATTCTCACTTCCACGAAATTTTTTTGTTCTTAGCACCTTTTTCAGTAAAACAAACAAACATATATATATATATATATATATATATATATATATATATTATATATATATATATATATATATATATATATATATATATATATATATATATATATATATATATATATATATATATATATATATATATATATATATATATATATATATATATATATATATATATATATATATATATATATTTTTTTTTTTTTTCGATTCGACCTTTTTAATTATTTTCAAACATCTATTGGGCTTTTAAGGTCAGGTATTTTAATGCGAATAAAAGATTAATTTATTCCATTTTTGTCATCCAACGTTTCGCTGGGCGATTCCAGCTTCTTCAGGGATGGTATTTTTATTGAATCTGGCAATTTTATAATTAACAATTATTATTTTTAATTTTACATTATTATATCAACTGGTTAGTAAAAGGAAATACACTTACATTTAATCTTTCGTCAGGTTATTTTCTATTGCACTTATAAAGTTTTCTTATTTGCTAACATATGATATGAGACAAATACAAAACTTTATATAATTGCTGAAAATAATCAGATTTAAAACTAAATATCTAAACTAAATAACTAACTAATAAAACTAAATAACTAAATAAATTTGCTAAATTTTACCTTTCGCCTGGACGGAGAATCGAAGTGAGAACCATACAGTTTGCAAGCCAACACACTATATAGACAATTATCCGTATAAGTTATATTTATATAGCATAGTTTACGGCACCCACGAGCTTATGTAAACAAAACATTATTTAACAAAAACATACATTTGTTGGCCACGTGAAGCAATAGTTAGCATGTCCGCCTTGCATGCAAAGGGTCGTGGGTTCAATCCCTGTTTTGACCGAACACAAATTTTTTAATTTATACATTTATATTTATAAATTACTATATTAAATTTTTACAATAAAACTTCGAAATGTGGATTATTAAAGATTTACAGTCAGAAAAGAGCTTGTGTAAACGGAATTAAATTTTTATTGCAAAAATAACAATTTGTAACAAAAAATGTTTTTGTTATAAAATATTGAAATTTTGGATGAAATTCAAAAACTCTAACGAAAGGAGAACGTGCAGTCGACTATAACCATAAATAATTTTACAATACACACATAAATTTATTTAAGCGTGAACTATTTTTATTAGCAGTTAAAACCTAGCGAATTTAGAAATACAAATTAACATGAATATTTATTAACGAATAATTTTACTTAATTTAATTTATTTCATTAATTTAATTTGTACCTTTAGTTAATTTCATTTTTACCTTTAAGGCCGGCATTAAGTTGGCATTATCGCTCTAAAATGGCCATGTTTTCACAGGTACTTTTAATAATTCATTTTAAAGAAAATAAACTTTTCAATTATTGCTTTGGATCATTCCCCCACCAAGTTATAATACAATTTGCCAAAAAAGGTATAACGTTATTCTGCTTTTAGAGTTTTTCTGCTAAAATGGAAAATAATTTTAGCGAACTTAATGCCCGCTTTTATTTTTGAAAGTGTCCGTCAACTCCTCTTGGACTACTTATTAATAAAGAGGAACTAAACCTTGTTTTTATACATTTTACTGTTTAGTTTTTCACTGTTTCCTCCATTTTTTCATTTTACTGTCCCAACTCTAAAAAGAGTACAGTGCCCTTTCGATATTTCTTATGAAGATCCCTTTGTAATTTTTATATATTTTACATTGTTTTTTATACCCTCCACCATAGGATGGAGGGGTATATTAACTTTGTCATTCCGTTTGTAACACATCGAAATATTGCTCTAAGACCCCATAAAGTATATATATTCTGGGTAGTGGTGAAATTCTGAGTCGATCTGAGCATGTCCGTCCGTCTGTTGAAATCACGCTAACTTCCGAACGAAACAAGCTATCGACTTGAAACTTGGCACAAGTAATTGTTATTGATGTAGGTCGAATGGTATTGCAAATGGGTCATATCGGTCCACTTTTACGTATATCCCCCATATAAACGGACCCCCACATTTGGCTTGCCGATCCTCTAAGAGAAGCAAATTTTATCCGATCCGGCTGAAATTTGGTATATGGTGTTAGTATATGGTCTCTAACAACCATGCAAAAATTGGTCCACATCGGTCCATAATTATATATAGCACCCATATAAACCGATCCCCCGATTTGGATTGCCGAGCCTCTAAGAGAAGCAAGTTTCAACCGATCCGGTTGAAATTTGGTACACGGTGTTGGTATATGGTCTCTAACAACCATGCAAAAAGTGGTCCACATCGGTCCATAATTATATATAGCCCCCATATAAACCGATCCCCCGAATTGGCTTGCCGAGCCTCTAAGAGAAGCAAATTTCATCCGATCCGGCTGAAATTTGGTACACGGTATTGGTATATGGTATCTAACAACCATGCAAAAATTGGTCCACATCGGTCATAATTATATATAGCTCCCATATAAACCGATCCCACGATTTGTCTTGCCGAGCCTCTAAGAGAAGCAAATTTCATCCGATCCGGGTGAAATTTGGTACATGGTGTTGGTATATGGTCTCTAACAACCATGCAAAAATTGGTCCACATCGGTTCATAATTATATATAGCCTCCACACGCTCACAAAAAATCGCTTCTGTAACATATACTCCCAAACATATTTTGCTTCAAGCATATATATTTTTGGGTATTGCCCAAACATTTATATGTTTGATCTCTTCCAATATATAATATGTTTGAAGGCATATTGGTCTAAACAATATATGTTTGGGTAGTCTAAGTTCCAAACATTTTGTATTTTTGCATCAAATTCAATAATGTTGTCTTCCAAAAAACAATATGTTATTATGTGAACATATAATATGTTTGGAAGCATTTTGCACCCAAAAATATTATATGCTTAAAAAAATTCTCCCAAACAATATTGTGCTCAAAATTTTATTTATTTATTTATATATTTACAATCATAATGAATTATGAAAATAAACAGGTAATATAGGTGCTAACAACATAGGTTTTCGACCTGAATGCTCAAAATTTTGTTTCTGCCCAATTGTATATTCCCCCACATCTTTCTCACTTCCACGAGATTTTTTAGTCCTTAGCACCTTTTTCTGTAATACAAACATTGTAGAAGAAATTATTCAATTGTATGATTTTTTTTATTTTAATTTTACATTTTGCCGGACGGGGATTCGAACAGCGGACCACACAGTTTGTAAGGATCAAAGAAGTAGCTGATCAATTGCCCAAGGAAAAATAAAATGTTAATTTTGTAATAATAAGCAACAACCACCAACTTAATTCAATATCGCTCCCTGTTAAATAGCGCTCCAAGCTACTAAACACATATATGTTTATAGGCTATTTCTAAATTAATATATGTTTGCATCCAAGCATATTATATTTACAAACATTTTATGTCCCAAACATAATATGTTCTAACATATTAACATATATGTCCCAAACATGTTATGCTAGTTTATGAACATTATATGCTTGCACTCAAAAATATTGTGTTTAAAAATTTGTGTTCCAAACATATAATGTTTATAGCCAAACATATGAAAAACAGTCTTTTTCATCCGTGCATATAAACCGATCCCCAGATTTGACCTCCGGTGCCTTTTGGAGAAGCAAAATTCATCCGATCTGGTTGAAATTTGGTACGTGGTGGTAGTATATGATATTTAACAACCATGCCAAAAGTGCTCCATATCAGTCCATAATCATATATAGCCCCCATTTAAACCGATCCCGAGATTTGGTTTTGGAGCCTCTTGGAGGAGCAAATTTCATTTGAGTCAGTTGAAATTTGGTACATTGTGCTAGTATATGGCCGTTAACAACCATGCCTAACTAGGTCCATATCGGTCTATAGTTATATATAGCCCTCAGATAAATATATCCCCAATCCCACAAAAATTGGTTCATATCAAGTTCATAATTGAATATAGCCCACATATAAGCGACCCCCATATTTCAATTCTGGCTCTCTACGTACCGTGCAAAAGTCCATATCGATTCGTAATTACTTGTAGACTTACCTATACATGCCTTTTTTGTCTAATATATACCACGTATGGACTAACTCACAATTTAGAAAACGATGTTAAGAAGTTTTAAGATACCACAACCCAATTAATTCGATTGTGGATGACAGTCTTTCGTAGAAGTTTCTACGCAATCCATGGTGGAGGCATAAGCGTAGGAAGGCCTCTGGGGAGGGGGCTTAGACCCCCCCAGAAAAATTTTAGCCCCCCCCCCCCCCAGAATTTGAAAACCTATTTACGATTTTACATTTTTATAAAAATTAAACAAGTATATACTCGTACAACGCACAAAGTTCCACTAAAGCCTTTCATGCTCAATCGAATTACTTGGGTTGTGGTAGAAGTCTGATATTTATGAAATAAAGCTGTGGTTGAACTTATGATTTAGTTGAAAAAAAAAATAGTAATTGATATTAAAACTATTCTTTCATAAATTAATATCTTAATAATGCTGCAAAAAAGCGTCGCCAAAAAAGAAGTGAAAATGTTCTTTTTGGGTCTGGAAGTGGTACAAAATTGGCGGAGAAGCGATGAATGTAATATGAACTTGTCATAGAACGAATGTCCACCGTTTCAACCGCCGTTGCAATGAATTTGCATCACTTCTTAAGGTGTGAACCGAATTCACTGTTTTGAATGTGAATTAAAAATTTTGTAATATTTTCCCAAGTAAATAATTTTTATACTTTTTTATGATGTTTAATGCATTCTAACGCTTGTTTGAAACGTTTTCCCTCGAATATTTTTAAATATTGTAGATTGTTCTATATAGGATTTAGCATTTTTGTGGCAAAATATTTGTACCATTTTATTTATTCTTACTCTTTTTTTTAAACTATTTTAAAAAAGAGAACAAAAAAGTACGCATTAAAATAAAAAAAAAAATAAAGTAAAAAAACTTCCTGTGTAGTTAAAATAGTTAACTTCTTTGTGAGGACATTTTTGGAAGTGCTTTTAAAGTTGTGCCTTTAGAACAACTCCCAATTTTTTGCTGGGAAAAGTGTGAAACTACCCTTCGGGAAATGGATCAACCACAGAACTGGTACAGGACTAGTCCCTGGTGTGTATGGACAAGTCCCTGGTCAAAACGTATGGAAGGGACCGTCCACTTTAACATGGGTTTGTCATTGACGGAGTAAACTTACATTTTAGGTCGCGTCATGGACTCATCCCAAAGGACACGTCCTGGGACAATTTAGCAGGAGCAACCCATAAACAGGTCCTAAGGAACCAGTCTCGGACAAACTCTTAGAAATCTCTTTCAATTTGGGCTCCTAAATAAGCGAACCCGAAATGAAAAAATAAACTTTTGAAATATGTCGAACAAAAGGTTATTCTGATAATTTTATTTCACTAAATGTGAAAATTGCAACTAACTGGAGCACAGGTACCAGTTCTGTGATAGGTCCGTCAGTGGAAATTTGCACCAATTTCCCGTAGGGTACTTTTAGTTGCTTTATTATAAATTGATTGTCGAGTTATTTTGATGTCTATTTTTTTATTCAATTTTATGAAATAAAACATTAGTTGAACCTATAAGTTCAGTCTATAAAGTTTTAGCTAGGGGGGCTATAGCCCCCCCTAGGAAAATTGTCTAGCTACGCTAATGGGTGGAGGGCACATAAGATTCGGAATGGCCGAACTTACGGCCGTATATACTTGTTTTTTTTATTTCCTTTGTCTGAATATTTTGACTTACCCGTCGTACGTTCCGATTTCTTTTGATGAACCAAGCAAAAAATTGTGCCCGTAATGGCAAAATGATAAACAAAACGCATGTCCACATATATATAAAAAGATTCTTTTTTCAAATGTCCATTCTCGTGGCGTGAATAATATATATATATATATATGAATAATAATAATAATATATATATATATATATATATATATATATATATATATATATATATATATATATATATATATATATATATATATATATATATATATATATATATATATATATATATATATATATATATATATATATATATATATATATATATATTTGAAAAATTCGCCCCTAATAACCTTATGTTTGACCATACAGGCCTCATTTCTTAACTGATCTTACTCAAATCTTGCACAAGGTAACCTTTTGTGGTATTAATCAAACCCGCAAAATATAATTCAAATTGGTTCAGACTTAGATATAGCTTCCATATATATGCATCGCTCGATTTTCCCAAATTTGGCCATAGTACTCTTATTTATTAACCAATGTTACTCAAATTTCAAATTTTGATGTACTAGCCGATCGTACTTATACGTACTTGTAGCTCTTACATAAGAATATTACTCGATTTTTACACATTTGGATTTATTTCCCACACTAGTTGAACGATTTTTTTTTTTAATAATGGGCTCAATATTAGTGGCATACTAACTCCGTAGGTGCAATATCAACTATGCCAGTGTTGCTAAAAGTAGGGGAAATTCCCTATATATAGGGTTTTTCTAATATTTAGCGTCTTGTACGCACGTTGGACCACAATGTAGGGACATTTTCACTCAACACAATTTGTAATAATTTTTACATTTTGGTGGCTCTAGAGGAGGAAATTAGAAGCCGGCAAGGCTTGATCTTTAACAATGTGTGGTAAACTTTATTCCTGTAGACAATTTTGTCAACATTTTATTTCTATAGAACATTTTGTCAAAATTGAATTTCTGTAGAAATTTTTTCAAAATATTATTTCTATAAAAAATTTTCTCAAAATTTTATTTCTGTGGAAGTTTTTCTCAAAATTTTATTTCTATAGAAAAATTTCTCACAAAAATTTGTTTATAGAAACTTTTTCCAAAATTTTATTTTTATAGAGATTTAACAAAAAAGATTACTAATTTGGGTAGAATTCTACCAACTGTGGCAACCGTGGTGGTAATACAAATTTATATTCTAAGTTATATACGTTGCATATTCATGTTTTAAGATAATAAAGTACTTAGAGCCATTTTTGTTGTGTAAAATTTTTTAAATTTAACGAAAAATATAGTAGGGAAAATTGTTTGGGAATGTATGGGAAAGTAGGGAACCTTTTTTGCCCTTGTAGGGTAAACCGAACATTTTCCGTGGCAACATTGACTATGAGCTATAGTCAGATTGACACAAAGCACCCATAGACATGTACCCCTTAATTATCTTCAATATGCAACTGCGGTTTATCTCCCAGACATATGTGTTACCCTACAAATGCTTATGATTACTAATTCTGTAATGGTGGTTTAGGGTATGATATAGTCGGCCCCGCCCGACTTTCTACTTTACTTACTTGTTTTTTTAATTAAAATGTCTTCAATCACGAAAATTATGGTATCAATCACCCATTTTGATTGAAAACCAACACGATTTTCAATTGAAAATTTTATTGAGTTTTGTCACGGAATCAATTAATTGTGTGATTGAATCAATTAAAAACGTGATTGGTTTTTAACATAAAATTCAATCACAGTTTTAATTGAATCAATTAGGTTAGGTTAAAGTGGCAGCCCGATTAAGATTCAGGCTCACTTAGACTATTCAGTCCATTGTGATACCACATTAACTAAAAGTACCTATTACATATGGGTACTTCTAGTTTTAACCGCTGAACCTTCTTGATTATTTTTCTTTGTTAAACCATCCAGATTGTTCCAAAAACATTAGCAGACTGCTAAAGTTAACGTTTTCCAGATCCGCCAGTAATCTGAAGCTATATGCTCCTAAACGTTGCTTGCGCTTTACACAAAATGCAGGACACTCACACAAGAGGTGTTTAATTGATTCTTTTTCCTCCGCATCATGACAGCTCATACAATAGTCATTATACTTCGCGCCAATAGTTTTTGCAAAATCGCCTATCAGGCAGCGACCCGTTATAGCAGATATCAGGAGTGATATCTGACGTCTCGAGAACATTAGCATATCTAGTGTGCGGTTTAAGTTTAAATGGGGCCATATTTGCTTGGTGTCCCATCGAACATTTGCCATCATAACAGCCTTCCCACGCAGCATGAGCTTGCAGGTAGCTAGGGGCATACCACCAAGTTCTAGTTCCCCTGGAATATGTAAGGTAGTCCCTAGCCTTGCCAACTCATCCGCTTCGTAGTTCCCCGGTATGTGCCTATGGCCAGGCACCCATATTAGGTGAATATTGTACTGCTCAGCCATCTCATTGAGAGATTTGCGGCAGTCGATGGCCGTTTTCGAGTTGAGGAACACAGAGTCCAAGGATTTTATTGCAGGTTGACTGTCTGAGTATATATTAATGCCCACTTTTTTTTGAACATTACTTCTCAGCCAATTCGTCACCTCTCTTATTGCTAATATTTCAGCCTGAAAAACACTACAGTGATTAGGTAATCTTTTCGCTATTCGAAGTTCCAGATCATTAGAATATACTCCGAACCCCACTTGTCCATCCAATTTGGAGCCATCAGTGTAGAAATCTATATTTTCTTTATTCCCCGGGGTCTGTGTGCACCACGCCTCACTGTTGGGGATTAGAGTCTCAAACTTTTTGTCGAAAAGTGGACTCGCCAAAGTGTAATCCACTACGTTAGGCACATCTGGCATTATTTTGAGGACAGAACTGTGACCGTAACCTTTTTCCGACCACAGCGATAGTTCGCGCAACCGCACAGCCGTTGTTGCAGCTGACTGTTTGGCCAAAATGTCTAAAGGCAATAGATGCAGCATGACATTAAGGGAATTTGTTCCTGTCTTGCTGAATGCGCCTGAAATACACAAACACGCCATACGCTGAACTTTATTTAAACAAGTAGGTTTCTGAAGTGCCGGCCACCAGACTACAACACCATATAGCATTATAGGTATAACCACTGCCGTGTATATATATATTTGAAAAATTCGCCCCTAATAACCTTATGTTTGACCATACAGGCCTCATTTCTTAACTGATCTTACTCAAATCTTGCACAAGGTAACCTTTTGTGGTATTAATCAAACCCGCAAAATATAATTCAAATTGGTTCAGACTTAGATATAGCTTCCATATATATGCATCGCTCGATTTTCCCAAATTTGGCCATAGTACTCTTATTTATTAACCAATGTTACTCAAATTTCAAATTTTGATGTACTAGCCGATCGTACTTATACGTACTTGTAGCTCTTACATAAGAATATTACTCGATTTTTACACATTTGGATTTATTTCCCACACTAGTTGAACGATTTTTTTTTTTAATAATGGGCTCAATATTAGTGGCATACTAACTCCGTAGGTGCAATATCAACTATGCCAGTGTTGCTAAAAGTAGGGGAAATTCCCTATATATAGGGTTTTTCTAATATTTAGCGTCTTGTACGCACGTTGGACCACAATGTAGGGACATTTTCACTCAACACAATTTGTAATAATTTTTACATTTTGGTGGCTCTAGAGGAGGAAATTAGAAGCCGGCAAGGCTTGATCTTTAACAATGTGTGGTAAACTTTATTCCTGTAGACAATTTTGTCAACATTTTATTTCTATAGAACATTTTGTCAAAATTGAATTTCTGTAGAAATTTTTTCAAAATATTATTTCTATAAAAAATTTTCTCAAAATTTTATTTCTGTGGAAGTTTTTCTCAAAATTTTATTTCTATAGAAAAATTTCTCACAAAAATTTGTTTATAGAAACTTTTTCCAAAATTTTATTTTTATAGAGATTTAACAAAAAAGATTACTAATTTGGGTAGAATTCTACCAACTGTGGCAACCGTGGTGGTAATACAAATTTATATTCTAAGTTATATACGTTGCATATTCATGTTTTAAGATAATAAAGTACTTAGAGCCATTTTTGTTGTGTAAAATTTTTTAAATTTAACGAAAAATATAGTAGGGAAAATTGTTTGGGAATGTATGGGAAAGTAGGGAACCTTTTTTGCCCTTGTAGGGTAAACCGAACATTTTCCGTGGCAACATTGACTATGAGCTATAGTCAGATTGACACAAAGCACCCATAGACATGTACCCCTTAATTATCTTCAATATGCAACTGCGGTTTATCTCCCAGACATATGTGTTACCCTACAAATGCTTATGATTACTAATTCTGTAATGGTGGTTTAGGGTATGATATAGTCGGCCCCGCCCGACTTTCTACTTTACTTACTTGTTTTTTTAATTAAAATGTCTTCAATCACGAAAATTATGGTATCAATCACCCATTTTGATTGAAAACCAACACGATTTTCAATTGAAAATTTTATTGAGTTTTGTCACGGAATCAATTAATTGTGTGATTGAATCAATTAAAAACGTGATTGGTTTTTAACATAAAATTCAATCACAGTTTTAATTGAATCAATTAGGTTAGGTTAAAGTGGCAGCCCGATTAAGATTCAGGCTCACTTAGACTATTCAGTCCATTGTGATACCACATTAACTAAAAGTACCTATTACATATGGGTACTTCTAGTTTTAACCGCTGAACCTTCTTGATTATTTTTCTTTGTTAAACCATCCAGATTGTTCCAAAAACATTAGCAGACTGCTAAAGTTAACGTTTTCCAGATCCGCCAGTAATCTGAAGCTATATGCTCCTAAACGTTGCTTGCGCTTTACACAAAATGCAGGACACTCACACAAGAGGTGTTTAATTGATTCTTTTTCCTCCGCATCATGACAGCTCATACAATAGTCATTATACTTCGCGCCAATAGTTTTTGCAAAATCGCCTATCAGGCAGCGACCCGTTATAGCAGATATCAGGAGTGATATCTGACGTCTCGAGAACATTAGCATATCTAGTGTGCGGTTTAAGTTTAAATGGGGCCATATTTGCTTGGTGTCCCATCGAACATTTGCCATCATAACAGCCTTCCCACGCAGCATGAGCTTGCAGGTAGCTAGGGGCATACCACCAAGTTCTAGTTCCCCTGGAATATGTAAGGTAGTCCCTAGCCTTGCCAACTCATCCGCTTCGTAGTTCCCCGGTATGTGCCTATGGCCAGGCACCCATATTAGGTGAATATTGTACTGCTCAGCCATCTCATTGAGAGATTTGCGGCAGTCGATGGCCGTTTTCGAGTTGAGGAACACAGAGTCCAAGGATTTTATTGCAGGTTGACTGTCTGAGTATATATTAATGCCCACTTTTTTTTGAACATTACTTCTCAGCCAATTCGTCACCTCTCTTATTGCTAATATTTCAGCCTGAAAAACACTACAGTGATTAGGTAATCTTTTCGCTATTCGAAGTTCCAGATCATTAGAATATACTCCGAACCCCACTTGTCCATCCAATTTGGAGCCATCAGTGTAGAAATCTATATTTTCTTTATTCCCCGGGGTCTGTGTGCACCACGCCTCACTGTTGGGGATTAGAGTCTCAAACTTTTTGTCGAAAAGTGGACTCGCCAAAGTGTAATCCACTACGTTAGGCACATCTGGCATTATTTTGAGGACAGAACTGTGACCGTAACCTTTTTCCGACCACAGCGATAGTTCGCGCAACCGCACAGCCGTTGTTGCAGCTGACTGTTTGGCCAAAATGTCTAAAGGCAATAGATGCAGCATGACATTAAGGGAATTTGTTCCTGTCTTGCTGAATGCGCCTGAAATACACAAACACGCCATACGCTGAACTTTATTTAAACAAGTAGGTTTCTGAAGTGCCGGCCACCAGACTACAACACCATATAGCATTATAGGTATAACCACTGCCGTGTATAGCCAATGCACAATTTTTGGTTTCAGTCCCCACTATTTTCCTATTGCCTTTTTGCACGAGCACAAAGCTACAGTTGCCTTTCTCGCCCTTTCTTCAATATTAAGCTTAAAGTTCAGATTCCTGTCCAAAATAACGCCAAGGTATTTTGCACAATCACCAAAGGGAATTTCAATACCCCCTAAGGAAATAGGCCTAACCCTGGGAGTTTTGCGATCGTTGCAGTACATGACTAATTCTGTCTTTGCAGGATTTACCCCAAGACCATTGTCTTTCGCCCATTTCTCAGTCATCCGGAGGGCCCTCTGAATAATATCTCTGATTGTGGATGGGAATTTTCCCCTGACTGCCAGAGCCACATCATTTGCGTATGCCACCACTTTTATCCTTTCTTTTTCTAGAGTAACCAGAAGGCTATTTATAGCAACATTCCAAAGAAGAGGTGATAGAACTCCTCCTTGGGGAGTGCCTCTGTTCACATACCTTTGTATGTTTGCTTGTCCTAGTGTGGCTGAAATACGTCTCTTCATTAGCAGTTCGTCTAACAGCCTGAGTATACATGGATCAACATTCAGAGTTGTCAGTCCATTTAATATCGAGCTCGGATGGACATTATTGAACGCCCCTTCGATGTCTAGAAACGCCACGATTGTGTATTCTTTGACAGATAGTGAGCTTTCAATAAAGCTGACTAGTTCATGTAGTGCGGTCTCAGTAGACCTGCCCTTCGAGTATGCATGCTGTCGTTTCGAGAACAAACTTGAATCGATGCTAGTTCTAAGATAAATATCTATCATCCTCTCCAGAGTCTTAAGTAAAAATGAGGATAAGCTGATTGGTCGGAAATCCTTCGCCCTCGAGTGAGAGGCTTTTCCCGCTTTAGGTATGAAAACGACTTTTGTTTCCCTCCACTTTCCTGGGATATATGATAAGTTGATACATCCTATATATATCACCGACAACCAGGGGATAATTTTGTCAGTTACAGCTTGTAACGCCGCCGGAGTAATTCCATCAGGGCCGGGGGATTTGAATCCAAAGCTATTTAGCGCCCATCTTATTCTAGTTTCCGATACAATTTCCTCGACAGGAAACGATCGTTGAGCAACTGTGGCACCGCCAGTACATGGTTCAACCGTCTGATTTCCAGGAAAATGTGTGTCCAATAGTACCTCCAGCGTCTCCTCACTGGTCGTTGTCCAATTGCCCTCCGATGTTTTAATGAAACCTGGAGCGGAGTTGGTGGATGCTAGAACCTTCCGTAGTCTGGAAGCCTCGGACGTATTCTCAATACTGCTGCAGTAATCATTCCAAGAGTTATGCTGAGCCTTTCTCAGTTCTCGCTTATATCCTCTCAGATTCTTCTTGTAAGCGTCCCAGTCCTCAGGGGCTCTGGTGGACTTTGCCTTGTTAAAGAGCTTCCTGCACGATTTCCTCATAATACTTAATTCCGTAGACCACCATGGTGGTCGATGTTTCCCCCTTGGCTTTCCTCTAGGGCATGCAGCTTTCAGTGAGATGTTGAAGGCCTTAGTAATCCGCTCCACTGCGTGTTCGATATCTTGCACATTTCTCATATTTGTTTCTGTTATTTCCGGTATCATCATATTGAACGATTCCCTATACCTATTCCAGTCAGCTTTCCTAACATTTGGCGGAAATATGGTCTTGGTGATATGAACATCAAATTTGAAACTGATGTAGCGATGATCTGAGAAGCTGTGTTCACTTAAAACCTGCCACTCATATATCATTTCATTCAGTTCTTGCGAGGCCAAGGTGATGTCCAAAACCTCTTGCCTGTTTTTAGTGACAAAGGTTGGGGCATCTCCCTTGTTGCAACACACAAAAAATTTTTTTTCTGATTCAATCACCAAATTAATTGATCCAATTAATTTTTTAATTGAAATGTCTTCAATCACGAAAATGATAGTATCAATCACAGTTTTAATTGGACATAGAAAAAAGACACCAAATTCTATTTTTCCACACTGTTAGAAAAATATGTTTTTCATATGTTCCGATATAAACAAAATGTGTTTCGGGCACAATTTTTAAACACAATATATTTAAGTGCAAACATGTAATGTTCCTAAACTAACACAAAATGTTTGGGACACATATGTTAATATGTTAGAATATATTATGTTTGGGGCATGGATGTTTCATAAAAATAATATGTGTGAATGTAAACATATATAAATTTACAAATTTCGAGTAAACATATATATGTTGTGATACTTTATTCAGAGAGCGACAGAGAGAGAGTTAGTATAGAGAAAGAAATAGAGATGGAAACCGGGAGATTTGAATAAAAAGATATCAACATAACACAGCTAGAGAATGAAATGAGAGCAATTTCTGTGAAACCGCTTGTATGTTGTTTCGGAAAACTGTTTCATGATAAGGCCAAAAATTGTATATGCTTAAGTCTAAATATTATTTAATTTGAGTAGTAGAATGAGTATTCGGAATAAAGAGAATAGACATTCGGAACCAAGATAATAGACATTTGAAAAAAAAAAACAGCATATTTGTATTACAGAAAAAGATGCGAAGAACTCAAAAATTTCGTGGAAGTGAAAATTATGTGAGGGAATGAACACAATCTTCTTTGGGGAATTCTTCCAAGCATATACTATTTTTGGACTCAAAATGCTTCCAAACATATAATATGCTCACATAAAACAAATATATTAATGTTTCGGCGGTATCCAATAATATATGTGCTTCATGCAAAATATGTTTGGAACATATGTTAGAGAAGCGATTTTTTTTGAGGGTGCACTTAGTTTTGATTTATTTCTCGATGTTATTTTAAAGTAGAGGCTTTAATCTAAATAAACTATAAATATTTTCTATATTATTGAGGTCCAAAATACATTTTTGTAAACTTCTTTATAAATAAACGAAAAATACGAAAATTTGAGACAATTTTTCTACTGTATGTTTCTAGTAAATGGACATTCATACGAAAACTATAGCTGACACTTTTTCGGGTTCTTTTTTGTATTTTTGCTCACACTTTGAAGGACATTATAGGCCAAATAGCGCTTATTTTCGTAAGGCCACTTGGTCACAATTCAAGAATCAAACTTTCAAAACAAGCTCATATAGCTCTTGAAGTAGGTTTTCAAAATGGCAATTTTTGTTCTACATGCTGGTAGTACAAGTAAAAACAGAAGAAAAATTAAAGTTTCTAACATTAGGTTTATTTCGGTAGTGAAAGGGTTAACAGAATTAGTCTTCCGAATTTGATTAAAAAGTTAATTGTATCAATTAATTTTTTAATTAAAAATTTAAAAATTTTCAATCATTGACTTAATTAACTTAATGTTTCTATCAGGATTAAAAAGTTAATTGTATCAATTAATTTATTAATTGAAAAAATTTTAAACTTCAATTAACTTTTTAATTGGAAATATTTTGGTGATATTTTTTTCTGTGTACGCAAAATAAACTCTATTAGCGACTCTCCCCTTGCATTAGTATCACTACTTCCCCATATACTATGATGTGCATTCGCATCGCACCCCATAATGAGTTTCGTCTTTGTTTTCAGTGACTCCTCCACTAAGGTTTTAACGGCATATGGAGGCATCTCCCTGTCATGTCCCATGTAGACCGAAGATACCCAATATTTGCATTTGGCTATTTCTAAACTGGCAACGACAGTGTCTGTATTGCACATTGAAGGAAGCAGAAACAAGTTGAGCTCGTTTTTAGCAATTATACAGGCTCGATTTACATCATTACCAGTATACTGCAATAGTTTGAACCCCGGAGTACTTAATTCACATATTTTGTTTCTATAAACATATGGTTCTTGAATAAGAACTATATCTATGCCCCCTTTCATCAGGAGAACTTTTAAGGCAGCACATGCAGTCATACAATGATGAAGATTTATCTGGAGGATTCGTAGGACCATCGAGATTTTCAACAACCGTCACATCAGCCGCTTCAATCGAGTCATCAAGAATGTTCTCTTCAGAGATCTCGGTGACTCTCGCAATAACCATAGGTTCAACTTTGGTGAGTTCTGAGGCAATAGAAACCTCCTCTCGCATACGGTGTCTATCCATGTCTTCAACTTTGGTATCTCCCTCGACCTCGCAAGAGGATCCGCTTACTTCTGATTCAGACAGAGGCTTGTCCATTTCTGAATCCTTTAGCTGATCGTTTTTATATACCTTCATTTGGATATAATGAAAGCCATAACATACACGGCCCTGGGACTTTGCTAGATGTGGCAAAGACTGAGTGTTCAATATAAACACTGCATGCCGTCTTGGTCCATCCACTTCATCCAAACGGCCAACCTCCCAATCAGCTGTTGGAAGATCTGGATTACATCGTTTCAGTCTATTTAAAATAGATTCAGGGTCAGAAGGGTTTGCAGGTATCCACGCATGTGCTCTAGGTCTAGCCGGTATGTCTTCCTTCTCGACTAACTCTAGCGCAGCTCCTTCCCAAACTTCACCAATTAGTATCAGAGCAGCTTTAAAACATTCTATAGACCTCTGGTCCTCAAATGCGACTAGCTTAAATCGTCCTTGATACCAGCCTCTTGGTGTTGAGGATCTGGGCCGGGAAACTGTTCCAGCACCTGTGAGTAGACGACAGACAGAGCATTCTCAATTTCCCCCCATTTTTGCTTTGGAACCACACCGTCCCATGCTCCTTTATTAATGATAGCCATCACAAGGCTGTCTTTAGCAACTGAGGCAAACGATCTTTGATCGCTTTTGGAGGATGGCAGCTCATCCGGCGATCGTTCCCTTTTTCCAGTCTCAAGAATTCCTTGAGCCCATTTTAAGGAATCGCTTTGTTTAGCCGACAGCGTGCTTGGGTCGACTGATCCTAACTTCTTTAGGATAAACAAAGAATTTCTGCGTTCCTTGAATCTCTGTCGTGAGGGATTACGACTTGTCATAGTGTCGCCACCTGTCGACCCGTCTACAGGTCGACTAATTGGGCCTAACTCTTGGCCATTGCCCAGATTTATAACTCCAGTCGATACCCGTCCACTGGGCCCTGAAGTTAGCAACCCAGTGGATGACTTGGAAATTCGCTGCATGGTGGCTTAATATCCCACCACACTTGAAATTCTTAGTAGGTACCTATTACGATGGGTTTATCCGCTATTGAAAAACACGTCCGTTCCGTTTGTCTTACAATAGGGATCTATAAATCGATTATTCGAATTTTGGCATGAAAATCTAAAAAAATCAAAATCGATTATTATCCTAAAAATAATCGCAAAATCGATTATAGATTTTCATCTAATTTTTAATTTTGACTATCAAAACTCAATTTTAGTTTTTTCTGGTTTCAATTTAATTGAAAAATACCGAGATATTTCTTCATTTTTATTTATAGAATTCTATTACCAATAAGAATAAAAATATTGATTTGATTAAGTTAAATATCAAATTGGTTTAAATTAATCCTTTGTGTTTTCAATTTCCTTGAATTTATTTTGTGAAATAATGATAAATGATTCGTACATGTTAAAAATTTTATACTTAACGTTTTAAAAATATATTAAACAAATTCAAAAAAAGAAATGAACATGTTTGACTAGAACACTAATTTTTGCATTTCTCTCCAACTCGCAAAAACAAAATAGATTTCATAAAATCGAATATTTTGTGTAATCATTATTTCTATGAAATTCGATTACGAAAAATCGAATTTTGAATGGTAAAAATAATCGAAAATTTTTGATTAAAAGTCAATAATCGAAAAGTCGAAAAATCGATTGTTGATCTGTACTATAGATCCCTATCTTACAATATTCTTGAATCAATTAAAAATTTAATTAATTTCGCGACAAAAATCAATCAAGTATTTGATTGATCCAATTAAATTATTAATTGATATGGGCAATAAATTTCAATCAAAAAATGTATATATTGCGCCCCCAATATCTTATTTAGTTTTATTTGAAATAACAGAAAATATGCGTTTCTTCCAATTTTTTTCTACCATTTGGGTAGTACTCCTTCGGTTTTGCCTCAAAATAGGCCTCAGTTTCGGCGATCACCTCTTCATTGCAGCCAAATTTTTTCCCTGCGATTATCATTTTGAGGTCTGAGAACAAGAAAAATTCGCTGGGGGCCAGATCTGGAGAATACGTTGGGTGAGGAAGCAATTCGAAGCCCAATTCATGAATTTTTGCCGTCGTTCGCAATGACTTGTGACACGGTGCGTTGTCTTGGTGGAACAACACTTTTTTCTTCTTCATATGGGGCCGTTTTGCCGCGATTTCGACCTTCAAACGCTCCAATAACGCCATATAATAGTCACTGTTGATGGTTTTTCCCTTCTCAAGATAATCGATAAAAATTATTCCATGCGCATCCCAAAAAACAGAGGCCATTTATTTGCCAGCGGACTTTTGAGTCTTTCCACGCTTCGGAGACGGTTCACCGGTCGCTGTCCACTCAGCCGAATGTCGATTGGACTCGGGAGTGTAGTGATGGATTTTTTTGATGCTTTCGTCGGTAACCACCTCTTTCGGACGTCCAATGCGTTCACCATCCTCATTTCAACACGCTTGAATTTTGCATACTAATCAATTATTGTTGATTTCCCTGGGGCAGAGTCCGGAAACTCATTATCAAGCCAAGTTTTTGGTTCCACCGTGTTTTTTCCCTTCAGAAAACAGTATTTTATCAAAACACGAAATTCCTTTTTTTCCATTTTTTTCACAATAACAAAAGTTGCTTCACAAAAGACGCTCTATCTCACAAACTAAATGACTTACAGAAGTCAAATTTTGACGCGAATCATTTGAAGGTTGGTACTATATAAAAATAATATGCATTTAATACTAGCGACGCCATCTATGTGTCAGACCGGGGACTTATCAGCCAACCTGTTATTTTATTTTTCTGAATTATGCTACACTCAAAAAAAAGTGAACTCTCTATTTCACTAAAGCCAATTTAACTTTATTTTAGTTCATAGAATTATTATGTTTGGAGAAAGTTTTCTTTACTCTAATAATTTTTTGTGTACGTTAGTTAAATTAACTAAGCCCAAGGAAAAAAATATACTCAAATGAAGCATAAAGATTAACTAAATTCGCAATTTTGAACTCAAAGTTTTTCCTTCAAACTACAAAATTTTCTTTAACAAGTGAAAAAAGTTAGTTATGTCTAATAAATTTTCTTGAATTTGTCAAAAAATATTTACTTATTTTTATGACATCGGCGTGATGCCAACGTTTGTAATACTGTTTAGTTACAATTTTCTACAAATATTCAAAATTTTCTAAAATTAACCGAAATTTTTCTTCCTGGTTCACTGTTTTTTCAGTGTATAGACTAAAGAATTTTGTTTTTGTTATTTGTGTGTTTTATTCTAACATAACTTAGACATACAATTATGATCAATAACAACTAAAGGGTTAAAAAAATAAACTATATAAATTATTATATTCCTTATCATATTAACGATGTCAGCATATTCGTTCTAATATTTAGGTGTGCCTTGATTTCCAATAAATCAGCAGTCTAAATTAGTTTTTCTGAAAGTTAACAGAATAATTCGAATTTAATTTTGTTCAATTAAAAGTTAATTTTATTAAACATTACCTGCATAGAATATCAATTTCCAAGTTGCATATTTACACTCAAAAAAAGTGAACTCTCTATTTCACTAATGCCAATTTAACTTTATTTTAGTTCATGGAATTATTATATATGGAGAAAGTTTTCTTTACTCTAATAATTTTTAGTGTACGTTATTTAAATGAACGAAAAAACGGGAAAAAATTATTCACAAATGAAGTAAAAAGTTTTAGTAAATTCGTACTTCTCACAAAATAGTTTATTATTCCTTTAAATTTGTAAATTTTATTACAAATGTGCCCATCATGAACTTCGTATATCACTAAAGACATTTGTGCAATTTTGAACTCCATGTTTTTCTTTCAAACTACAAAATTTTCTTTAACAAATAAAAAAAATTAATTATGTCTAATAAATTTTCTTGAATTTTTGGAAAAATATTTACTTATTTTTGTGATATCGGCGTGATGTCAGCGTTTGTAATACTATTTAGTTAAAATTTTCTAAAAATATGAAAAGTTTCAAAAAATAACTAAATGTTTTCTTCCTGGAGGGTTCACTGTTTTTTCAGTGTATAATCTTCTTTTGCAGTTGTAGCCTTTTAACATAAAAAGGTGTATTAAAGAGCTCGGTAATTTAATTTTAGTAACAATTCCTTTCCAAAATTTCCACACATTAACATCGTCTATTAAAATTTGAACCAATCAAAGTAAAAAACAAGTACATACGGCCGTAAGTTCGACCAGGCCGAATATATACCACGTAGTCCATACGTGGTATATATTAAACTTAAAATGGCCGATTAAATACGTATATAATTAAGTTTGACAAAATTTTCTATAGAAATAAAATTTTGACAACATTTTCTATAGAAGTAAAATTTGGACGAAATTTTCTATAGAAATACGATTTTAACAAAATTTTCTATAGAAATAACATTTTGACAAAATTTTCTATAGAAATAAAATTTTTACTAAATTTTCAAAAGATTTAAAATTTTGACAACATTCTCAATAGAATTAAAATGTTGACAACATTTTCTACAGAAATAAAATTTTGCCAACATTTTCTATAGAAATAAAATTTGACAAAATTTTCTATAGGAATAAAATTTCGACAAATTTTGCTAGATTATTTTTGCTCGAGTGGCAAGCATGATTATGAACCGATATGGACCAATTTTTGTGTGATTGGGGATCGGCTATATATAACTATAGACCGATATGGACCAATTTTGGCATGGTTATTAGCAGCCATATATTAACACCACGCTGCAAATTTCAACCGGATGAATTTTGCTCCTCTAAGAGGCCCCGGAGTTCAAATCTGGGGATCGGTTTATATGGGGCTATATATAATTATGGACCGATATGGACCAATTTTTGCATGGTTGTTAGAGACCATATATTAACATCATGTACCAAATTTCAGCCGGATCGGATGAAATTTGCTTCTCTTAGAGCAATCGCAAGCCAAATTTGGGGGTCTGTTTATATGGGGGCTATACGTAAAAGTGGACCGATATGGACCAATTTTTGTGTGGTTGTTAGAAACCATATACTAACCCCATGTACCAAATTTCAGCCGGATCGGATTAAATTTGCTACTCTTAGAGCAATCACAAGCCAAATTCGGGGGTCCGTTTATATCGGGGCTATACGTAAAAGTGGACCGATATGGCCCATTTGCAATACCATCCGACCTACATCAATAACAACTACTTGTGCCAAGTTTCAAGTCGATAACTTGTTTCGTTCGGAAGTTAGCGTTATTTCAACAGACGGACGGACGGACATGCTCAGATCGACTCAGAATTTCACCACGACCCAGAATATATATACTTTATGGGGTCTTAGAGCAATATTTCGATGTGTTACAAACGGAGTGGCAAAGTTAATATACCCCCATCCTATGGTGGAGGGTATAATAATAACAAAACAATGTAATATTTGGTATTATATTGATGATACTTTGCAAATTTTGGAAATAGAAAAAATATAAATGGAAAATACATATTTTTATAGTTTTCGGATATTTTTCATATTTTTAAATCCAAAAGAAAGAACTTTTTACCATTACATAATTCAGCTCATTAGTTTAATATCAGATGTACTGCTCTCTACTTGGGTTCAAACTGAAAAAAGCAAGTAAAACAAAAATGGAATTTAATGCCAACGCTACTTCGCAACTTCAAGGCGAATCTTCCAACAAACCCATACCCTCTTGGTTTTAAGATAACTACACACAAAATTTTTTTTTTGATTTCAATCACGAAAATAGCGGATTCAATCATTTTTTTAATTGAAATGTCTTCAATCACGAAAATGATAGTATCAATCACCCATTTTGATTGAAAACCAACACGATTTTCAATTAAAAATTTAATTGACTTTTGTCACGGAATCAATTAATTGTGTGATTGAATCAATTAAAAACTTGATTGATTTTTAACATAAAATTCAATCACAGTTTTAATTGAATCAATTAAAATTTTAATTAATATCGCCACAAAAATCAATCAACTATTTGATTCATTCAATTAAATAATTAATTGAAATTGGCTATAAATTTCAATCAAATAATTTATATATTGCGCCCCCAAAAAGAACACATGTATTTCTTATAAAACATATTCAATATTTTATTTTTTTAATTATCCAATAGACAAATAAATTTGGTTCTTGTATGTTTTGTTCTAACATACTATCAATAACAACCATAGGGTGAAAAAATAAACTATATCCCTTATAAACTATCTTCCTTATCATAATAACCATGTCAGCATGTTCCTTCTAATTGTAGATGCGCCTAGATTTCCAATAAATCAGCAGCCTGTAAGCTAAGTTAGTTTTTCTGAAAGCAAACAGAATAATTAGAAATTAATTTTGTTCAATTAAAAGTTAATTTTGGTAAACATTACCTGCATAGAATATCAAGTTCAGTTCTTAGTTCCAGGTTGCAGATTTATAATCTTCTTTTGCAGTTGTAGTCTTTTAGCATAAAAAGGTGTATTAAGGAGCTCGGTAATTTAATTTTAGTAACAATTGCTTTCCAAAATTTCCACACATTGAAATCGTCTATTAAAATTTGAACCAATCAAAGACAAAAATAATGGGAAAGGAATGTAATATTTGGTATTATATTGATGATGCTTTGCAAGTTCTGGAAATAGAAAAAATATAAATAGAAAGAAAGAACTTTTTACCATTACATAATTCAGCTCATTAGTTTATATATCAGATATACTGCTCTCTACTTGGGTTCAAACTGAAAAAGGCAGGTAAAACAAAAATGCAATTTAATGCCAACGCTACTTCGCAACTTCAAGGTGAATCTTCCAAAAAACTCATACCGCTCTTGTTTTTAAGGAAGAAATTTATAATTTTAAAAGATCAATACGGTACCCACCTTTTGATTACAAACATATTCTTATATTCTTATATATTTGATAAAATGATGGAGTTGATGGGATTGATTGGTCATTTTTACGAAATAAAATTGGTCACTAAAAGATATGAATAAAAAATATATTATTTTAGTCCGGTTAATGTAAACAGACTTCAATGGAAAACGGTATTCACATTTCACAATTTCTTACCTTCAATAAAAGTAGATTGTTTTCCATTTTTACAATACCACAAAACACAAACACAGCTAATTTCAAATGCGTTCTTTCATATATTTTTTCAAACCTTTACCACGTGACCATTTGTTGTTGCACACTTTATTTATTTCAACCCTTTGCTATGATTTGTTGTTGCGTTCAAAATATTTATGCACACATTTTTAATGCAGCAGACATAATGTCGCCAATAATGTTTTTCAATTTACGCGAAAAACAAAAACCCGACCGTTCGTTACGAGTTACTTCCACAGATTGATCTCTCCATTATACATTGTTGAATAAATACCCGTTCTCTTGTTCTCTTTTCGCTCTTTCCATCGCTCAAAATTATTCAATTTCAATCACAAAGGTGATTGGATCAATCGCATGTGTAATTGGAAACGGAAAATTTTTCAATCACGTTTGTAATTGAAAATTATTTCCGAATTGATTAACAAATTGATTGAATCAATTAATATTTTAATTGGAAACGTAACAAATATCAATCATTTTTTTAATTGGTTTTTATTCGGATTTGATTAAATAATTAATTGAATCCGTTTCCAAATTCAATTAAGTGTTTAATTGAAAAAATTTTGGTGATAATTTTTTGTGTGTAGGAATGAAATTTTTTTGTAATTTTCAAAGATCAATACGGTACCCACCTTTTGATTGCAAACATATTCTTATATTCATATATATTTGATAAAATTATGGAGTTGATGGGACTGATTGGTCAATTTCACGAAATAAAATTGGTCACTAAAAGAAATGAATAAAAAATATATTATTTTAGTCCGTTTAATGTAAACAGGTTTCACATTTCACAATTCCTTACCTTCAATAAACGTAGATTGTTTCCCATTTTTACAATACCACAAAACACAGGTAATTTCAAATGCGTTCTGTCATATATTTGTTCACACCTTTACCACGTGGCCATTTGTTGTTGCACACTTTATTTATTTCAACCCTTTGCTATGATTTGTTGTTGCGTTCAAAATATTTATGTACACATTTTGAATGCAGCAGACAGTCACGCCAATCATGTTTTTCAATTTACGCGAAAAACAAAAACCCCACCGGTCGTTACGAGTTACTTCAACAGACTGATCTCTCCATCATACATTGTTGAATAAATACCCATTCTCTTGTTCTCTTTTCGCTCTTTCTATTGCTCAAAATTATTCAATTTCAATCACAAATGTGATGGGATCAATCACATGTGTAATTGGAAACGGAAAAATTTTCAATCACGTTTGTAATTGAATATTATTTCTGAATTGATTAACAATTTGATTGAATCAATTAATATTTTAATTGGAAACGTAGCAAATATCAATAATTTTTTAATTGGTTTTTATTCGGATTTGATTAAATAATTAATTGAATCAATTAACACATTAATTGAATCCTTTTCCAAATTCAATTAAGTGATTAATTGAAAAAAATTCCGGTAATAATTTTTTGCTTGTAGTTAGGATCGCCACACACCAAATAACAACCATGCATATAATGATCCATATCGGCTCATAAATTTATACATAGGCCCCCATATAAATCGATCCCCAGATTTGACATCCCATCCGGTTGAAACTTGGTCCTCTAATTGTCATGCGAAAATTGGTTCATAACGACACATAATTATTTGTAGACGCCTGTATATAAACCGATCCGTCTTTTGGGATCTAACATAGTCTCCATATTGACTAACTTACCATTTAGAATACAACGTTAAAACATAAAACTACAATTTGCCGTCATCAACTATTACCACAATCCCAGTATTTCAATTGTGGATGGCAAAATAAACAATTCATATAAAGGGTTATTTTTAAGAGCTAAAAAACACATACAATTCAGAAAAATGCATAAAATCTGTTTGAATCGTTAGTATATAATTTAATGTTTGAAAATTATTCATGCAAATTTTGACCGCGACTAAGCCTCAAGTGGTACATCTGCTCAGTCCTATTTTGGCATATTTTTTGCAACATAACGGCCGGTATCTCACAAATAAATGTTTCAAAGTTATCTTCCAATGCGTCAATTGAAAATATGAGGTTTAACATAGCCCCACGTTAAATCGTGCGATCTAGGCGGCCAATTGACCGGTCCCGAACGTGTAACAAAATGTTCACCGAACTTGTCTCTCAATAACTCTATTATTACATGTTGCATTGTTACCTTATCCCACCTCAGTAATGCTGGTGACATTTATGAGTGTTTCAAAGCTTCTCTAAGTGGTTTCACTGCAATATGGAACGCCGTTTAGACTTGGCTATAAAAAGGAGGTCCCTTGTCATTGAGCTTAATATGGAATCGGGCAGCACTCAGTGATAAAACAGAAGTTCACCACTGTAGTATCACAATGGACTGAATGTCTAAGTGAGTCTGATACATCGGGCTGCCACCTAGCCTAACCTAACCCTGTATGTTGCACCGTCTTGTTGAAATCACATGTAATGCAAGTCAAGCTCTGACCATCTCACAAGTACGGTCCAATGATGCCAACAGCCCGTAAACTGCACCGAACTATGATCTTTGCTGGATGCATTGGTAGGGATTTCAATTTGCAATTCAATGACTGATATTCACTCTAAAATTGACAATTCTGCTTAGTTACGTACCCATTGAGCCAAAAATGAGCTTTATCCCTGAACAAAATTTTTCGAAAAAGAAGTGGATATTCGATCATCTATCCAAGAGCGTATTCACCAAAAATGCGTTGTGGTAGTTCGTTCGTTTTGAATGCTTGCAACAGCTGTATTTTTTATTAGGCTTCGCTCCAGAGAGAATAAAAATATAAGAGGACGAAAATTTCTCTTCTGCAAACCGTATAGATGTCGCACAATGATTCGGTTTGAATTCTAGCAACAGCTGTATTTTTTATTAGGCTTCGCACCAGAGAGAATAAAAATACAAGAGGACGCAAATTTCTCTTCTGCAAACCGTATAGATGTCGCACAATGCCTGCAGCATTGGTATTACCGACGTTGCGGTCGAAGCGCTGTTTTGATAAATTCTTTATAAAGGCATCGGCAGTTATAATTTCAAATTGTCTGCCAAAAATGTTAATAAAATGAAAGCTTTTATAAAAATGAACTTTTGTTACTACAAAATAGGCTTTAAATCCTATTTATTTACGTTTCGTAAAGTGACTGGACTGGAATGGGCTGGAATTTCCAGATTTTCTATGTCATGTCCAGTTACAAGCTATTCAATAATATTTCCAGTTAAATATACTTTTGAAATAATATTTCAATAGAAAAGACTACGTTTAGTTATTTATCCTTTTTATTCTCAATAAGGTGATTTTTGAGTATTAATTACTTTTAACTCAACTTCACCCAGAGAGAGAAAGCGTAGTAACTTAAAATGTTGAAATTTTCACATTTCATTAAAACACGATACACACTGTAAAATTTTCCCAATTTTTACTATTCGTTCATTCAAAAATGCCGTTATGTCTCTTTTCATGTCTTCACAGTTAACACTTTTTTACTACAGTTTTTGGCTCTTGAAAAATAAAAATTTTGAGTTACTACCCTTTTGTTTAACAGGTGCGATAAGTATTATCTATAAGATCTGCATTAAACCTATTTTGTCTTAAGGTGAGTATTAAGTTCGAGTTTAGCCGCTAAAATCGCTAAAGTGAAAACTAAATCAGTAAGAAAAATGCATGAAATTATACATATTTGTTGCAAATTTTATTATAACTTGATGGGGAAAAGCCCAAAGCAAATGTTCACAAAGTTTGTATTCCTTAAAATGGATGATTAAAGAAAAGTAGTCGTGAAAAAATGGCGTTTTTAGCGGCTAAACTCGAACTTAATACCCACCTTTATTCTTTAAGTTTAGTTTATAAGAGAAGATTGAATTAAAAATGTGCTCCCATTTTTATACCCTCCACCATAGGATGGGGGTATATTAACTTTGTCATTACGTTTGTAACACATCGAAATATTGCTCTAAGGCCCCACAAAGTATATATATTCTGGGTCGTGGTGAAATTCTGAGTCGATCTGAGCATGTCAGTCCGTCCGTCCGTCTGTTGAAATCACGCTAACTTCCGAACGAAACAAGCAATCGACTTAAAACTTGGCACAGGTAGTTGTTATTGATGTAGGTCGGATGGTATTGCAAATGGGCCATATCGGTCCACTTTTACGTATAGCCCTCATATAAACGGACCCCCCAAATCCTCTAAGAGAAGCAAATTTTATCCGATCCGGCTGAAATTTGGTACATGGTGTTAGTATATGGTATCTAACAACCATGCAAAAATTGGTCCACATCGGTTCATAATTATATATAGCCCACAAATAAACCCATCCCCAGATTTGGCTTGCAGAGCCTCTAAGAGAAGCAAATTTCATCCGATCCGGCTGAAATTTGGTACATGGTGTAAGTATATGGTATCTAATGACCATGCAAAAATTGGTCAACATCGGTCCATAATTATATATAGCCCCCATATAAACCGATCACCAGATTTGACCTCCGAAGCCTCTTTGAAGACCAAAATTCATCTGATTCAGTTCAAATTTGGTACCTGTTGTCAATATATGGCCTCAAACACCCATGCAAAAATTGGTCAACATCGGTCCATAATTATATATAGGCCCCATATAAACCGATCCCCAGACTTCACCTCCGGAACCCCTTGGAAGAGCAAAATTCATCCGATTCGATTGAAATTTGGTACGTGATGTTAGAATATTGTATCCAATAACCATGCAGGAATTGGTTCATATCAGTCCATAATTATATATAGTTCCCATATAAACCGATCCCCAGATTTGACCTCCGGTGCCTTATGGAGAAGCAAAATTCATCCGATCTGGTTGAAATTTGATACGTGGTGGTAGTATATGATATTTAAAAACTATGCCGAAAGTGGTCCATATCAGTCCATAATCATATATAGCCCCCATATAAACCGATCCCGAGATTTGGTTTTGCAGCCTTTTGGAAGAGCAAATTTCATCCGAGTCAGTTGAAATTTGGTACATTATGCTAGTATATGGCCGTTAACAACCATGCCTAACTAGGTCCATATCGGTCTATAGTTATATATAGCCCTCAGATAAATCGATCCCTAATCACACAAAAATTGGTCCATAAAAGTTCATAATTGTATATAGCCCCCACATAAGCGACTCCAATATTTCAATTCTGGCTCTCTGCGTACCGTGCAAAAAGTCCATATCGATTCGTAATTATTTGTAGACTTACCTATACATAACTTTTTTATCTAATATATACCACGTATGGACTAACTCACAATTTAGAAAATGATGTTAAGAAGTTTTAAGATACCACAACCCAAGTAATTCGATTGTGGATGACATTCTTTCGTAGAAGTTTCATAAGATTCGGCCTGGCCGAACTTACGGCCATATATACTTTGTTTTTTGTTTTTTTTTATCTATGCCCCCAGATATCTTTCAACATTTTATCGAAATTTCCGAAGGGAAAAATTACAGCTATTGATATAACTATACATCCTCAATTTTACTGCGGTTTTAAAGGCAATATCCACCAAAATCGATCATAAACAAACAAAAATTAATCACAAAAATTAGTTGTATCAATTAATTTCTTAATTTCTTAATTGGCTTTGATGATTGATACTATAATTTCTGTGATTGAAGACATTTCAATTAAAAAATAATTGGAGCAATTAATTTCATGATTGAAGACAAGCAATATTTTATTGTGTGTGGGAGCCGATTCCACGACACCGCTATAAATATTCAAATAGCAACTTACCATGATTTAATATAACAAAAAATAAATGCATTGCTTTAAATATGTGTTTGAAAAATATTGTTCGTTATTTACTGTTAATTCAAGACAACAAACATATGATTTTTAAATTTTATTCAAAATGTGTGTTTTAAAACAGGACTAGAAATCATAAACTTAAAATATTCATCGTGTATAAAAAAATACTAAGAACAAAAAATTAAATAAAAGACAAAAATAAATTGAATATTATAAAACGTATATCTTCTATTAATTTTTAAGAGGTCTTTAAGTATATCCTTAGAAGAGATTGAGAATTTAACAATTTCATTCTCAATGTTCAGTGCATTGCTTATACGCTTACAATCGCTTTGATTACCCGGTTTTGAAAAATGAGAATATAATACTTCAACGGCTTTAAAAAATCTTGACGCAAATTGCAAATCTGAGCAAGAATCATCACTAACCAAATTCGATTTATGTGCCAAGCAATGAATAAAAACGGCTTGAGGATTTGATTCTTTAATCTTCATTTGAAGTCCATTTTTGTATCGTAACATAACGTTACACCGAAAAAAATATTGTCGTGAGGTCAAAGATTTTATGTCCTTTAAATATAAACGCAAATTTAGCTTAGCATAGAAGACGCATTTCTCTAATATAAATATTTTTCCTTGCCCAAAAGTCGATAAACTTTCCAATGAAGTCCTTTGTCCTTATAATTCAGTGATTTGACTTAAAAATGGGTATCATAACATGAAAGAAAAATTTTTTTGGGTAAGGCCAACTTGACTTTAAAAATTCAGAAAAATTCTTTAAAATTAATGAAATTTTCTTTAAATTTGTTGTCTTCTTGCATCTTGACTACAAAACAAAAAATCGTTCAAAAATAGGACATGTTTTTCAACACGTTATTTTAAAGGCGTTTTTTACTTGAAAGATAGCATAATTTCTACTGGAAGTTGAGTCTGAAATTCGAAAATAAAGTTGTCGTTAACTCGTTTTTAAAGTACTTCGATAGCATATCAAGAAACAAGTATATACAGCAGTAAGTTCGACCGGGCCGAATCTTAAATACCCACCACCATGAACCAAATATTAGGGTTTCCTTTGAAATTTCAAGAGGGCTTGAAGACTTGAGGACACTTCCCGAAGATAAATTTAAAGATTTCACCTATGAGGACTATATCAGATTTTGGATTTATAAGAAAATACCTCTAGATTTCCAATTTCAGGCAAATTGGATAAAAACTTCGGATTCTAGAAGCCCAAGAAGTAAAATCGGGATATCGGTCTATATGGGGGCTATACCAAAACATGGACCGATACTCACCATTTGTGGCACACCTCTTTATGGTCCTAAATTACCTCGAAATTTCAAATTTCAGGCAAATTGGATAAAAACTACGATTTCGATAAGCCCAAGACCCCAAATCGGGAGGTCGGTTTATATGGGGACTATACCAAAACCTGAATTTCCAATTTCAGGCAAATTGTACATAAACTACGGATTCTATAAACCCAAGATGTAAAATCGGGAGATCGGTCTATATGGGAGCTATACCAAAATATGGACCGATACTCACGATTTTCTCGATTTCCAATTTCAGGTAAATTGAATAAAAACTGCGGTTTCTATAAGCCCAAGAAGTAAAATCGGGAGATCGGTCTATATGGGGGCTATACCAAAACATGGACCGATACACACCATTTTTGGCACACCTCTTTATGGTCTTAAAATACCTCGAGATTTCAAATTTCACGCAAATTGGATAAAAACTACGATTTCGATAAGCCCAAGACCCCAAATCGGGAGGTCGGTTTATATGGGGACTATACCAAAACCTGAACCGATATAGCCCATCTTCGAACTTGATCTGCCTGCAGACAAAAGACGAGTTTGTGCAAAATTTCAGCACGATTGCTTCATTATTGAAGACTGTAGCGTGATTACAACAGACAGACAGCCAGACAGACAGACGAACATCGTTGTATCATCTTAGAATTTCTCCCTGATCAAGAATATATACACTTTATAAGTCGGAAATTGATATTTCGATGTGTTACAAACGGAATGACAAACTTATTATACCATTCTATGGTGGTGGGTATAAAAAACCTAAAAAACGAAAAATTAAAATTTGCTTCCTAGAAGCAAGAACACAAAACCTAAATTTAAAAGAGAATTGTGTCTGAAAATATCCTTACTTGTATTCTCCGCTTCTTTGGCTTGGAATCAATACCAAAATTTTTAAAGTAAAGACAAACCTTTGGAACCGAGCATGCTTTTTTTCAGTGTGCAGTGAAATCACTTAGAGAAGCTTTGAAACACTCAGAAATGTCACCAGCATTACTGAGGTGGGATAAACCACCGCAGGAATCGAACCCACGACCTTGTATATGCAAGGCGGGCATGCTAACCATTGCACCACGGTGGCTCCCAATTGATTGGGGATAGTTTTATCTGGAGACTATATATAAGTATAGACTGATATGGACTACATTTGGCATGGTTTGTAAATACTAAATACTTAAAATAATGAAATTTTAATTAATTTGAATCAAAAATTATTATTATTAAATTTAGGACACAAATTTTTTAAATTTGCGTCCCTCCGGTAAAGTTGCATGTCTTTGAACTAAGGCTAATTTTTCTAAAAGTAAAGAAACACATTTTTGAATTAAAGAATTTGTCCTTAAATTATCTGACCTATTGAAACTTTAGATTTAAGATAAAAACGCTTCAAATATAGGCTAAGATTTATTTTGAGGATTTATCGTCTTTGGCATAAAGTTTTTTTGGAATTAAGAAAACATTTTTTACTTGGGGGTCGGAATAAAGTCATATAAAAACCAGAACATATGTTAATATGTTTACAATATATGTTTATTGTTATTAAATTTAGGACACAAATTTTTTAAATTTTCGTCCCTCCGGTGAAGTTGCATGTCTTTGAAATAAGGCTAATTTTTCTTATAGTAAAGAAACACATTTTTGAATTAAAGAAATTGTCCTTAAATTATCTGACATATTGAAACTTTAGATTTAAGATAAAAATGCTTCAAATATAGGCTAAGACTTATTTTGAGGATTTATCGTCTTTGGCTTAAAGTTTTTTTTTTGGAATTAAGAAAACATTTTGTACTTGGAAGTATCCGCTATAATTTAGATTTTTAAACTGGAATTTGCTTTATTATTAATAAACCGCGAAAAGAGAATGAAAATTTGATAAATGAGATCTGTATCCTAATTGTAATTTTATTGGTCGTAGATTTAAAGCCAGATAGGTCGCTAAAAAACTTCTTTATTTTAAAGGAGCCGCGTCTTTGGGTCGGAATCAATACCAAAATCCTTAAGGGAAGGTCAAAATCTCTGGATCCAAGTAAACTTTTTTGAGTGAAGAGGATCCAGAGATCAAATCCGTGGATCTGGTTTTATGCGGGCTATATATAATTGACCGATATGGACGAATTTTTGCATGGTTTTTAAAGACTAAATACTTACACCACGTACCAAATTTCAACCGGATCAGATGAAATTTACTCCTCCAAGAGGTTCCGGAGGTCAAATCTGGTGATCGGTTTATATGGGGGCTATATATAATTATAGACCGATATGGATATGTTTTTGCGTAGTTGTTAGAGACCATATACTGGCACCACGTGTCAAATTTCAACCGGATCGGATGAATTTGGCTCCTCCTTCCGGATGTCAAATCTGGGGATCGGTTTATATAGGGGCTATATGTAATTATGGAACGATATGGACCAATTTTTGCATGGGTGTTCGGAAACTATGTACCAAATTTCAAACGGATCGGATGAATTTTGCTCCTCCAAGAGGCTCCGAATCTGGGGATCGGTTTGTATGGGGGCTATATATAAATATAGTTTCTGCGTGATTGTTAGGAACTATATACTAGAGGTCTGCATCGAATAACTTTTCACTACATGTAAGCAATTCGCTGTCGAATATAGTACATACACTGTTTTTCTCTCAGAGCGCAAGTAGTGAAGTGAAGAGAACACTTGCTTGTCAAATACCACCAAGTACTTATCGGAAACAATATGTGTTCCGAAAAAAAGGAACAATACAAATGTAAGTACTTGAGAAAAAGTACAACATGGATTCTCTTCACTTCACGTGGTACCACAAGTATATCTCAGTTATGTGCGAAGCAAAACTTTTCATTATTATTAATCATAGATATGTATGTATTTCACATATTTCATATATTTATGTATGTCACACACCTACCTTAACGTTTGCCGTTCTTTAAACAAACCAAAAACATATATTATGGAGAGTAACTTTTTTTTTTGTATTTCTGAAACTACACATGGTACATGGAGTACTCTATGAAGTTTTGTTCTCGCAACATACTCGACGTGATCACTCTGTGTACACTCCAATAAGAGAGAAAGAGGAATATGTGCTTGTTGGTAGTGAAGACATCAGAGTAGCAACAAGAAGTTACTCGTGGCTTTTGGTGTTCATCGAAATGTGTACCAATTATTTTGCGACTCTCTCAAATAGATGTACTCATGTAGCAAGTACACATGTACTCTGCATTTACAAATGGAATTGTGCAGACCTCTACTATATACTAACACCACGTGCCAAATTTCAACCGGATCGGATGAATTTTGCTCCTCCTTCCGGAGGTCAAATCTGGGGATCGGTTTATATAGGGGCTATATATAATTATGGAGCGATATGGACCAATTTTTGCATGGGTGTTAGAGGTCATAAACTAACACCACGTACCAAATTTCAACCGGATCGGATGAATTTTGTTTCTCTAAGAGGCTCCGCAAGCCAAATCTGGGGATCGGTTTATATGGGGTCTATATATATTTAAACCAGATCGGACGAAATTTGTTTCTGGGGGTCGGTTTATATTGGGGCTATACGTAAAAGTGGTCCGATATGGCCCATTTGCAATACCATCCGACCTACATCAATTACAACTACTTATGCCAAGTTTCAAGTCGATAGCTTGTTTCGTTCGGAAGTTAGCGTGATTTCAACAGACGGACGGATGGACATGCTTAGATACGAGTAGACTCAGAATTTCACCACGACCCAGAATATATATACGTTGTGGGGTCTTAGAGCAATATTTCGATGTGTTACAAACGGAATGACAAAGTTAATATCCCCCCATCCTATGGTGGAGGGAATACAAATTTGTATAAATACATAATTATGCAAACATTTTGTATACGACGAAAAGTTTGTAAAAATGTTAATAGAAATAAAATGTTGCGATAATTTTCTGCTATAGAAATAAAATGTTGAGAAAAATATCTATAGATATAAAAATTTGACTAAATTGTCTATAGAAATAAAATTTTGAGAAAATTTTTTATAGAAATAAAATTTTGACGAAATATTCTATGGAAATGAATTTGGCAAATTTTCCTAAAGAAATAAAATTTTGACAAAATTTTCTACAAAAATAAAATTTTGAGAAAATTTTCTATAAAATTTTTACAAAAATTTTTCAACAGAAATACAATTTTGGCTAAAATTTCTATAGAAATAAAATTTTGAAAAAAAATTCTATAGAAATAAAATTTTCTATAGAAATAAAATTTAAAAAAAAAATCTATAAAGATAAAATTTTTACAAAAATTTTTCAACAGAAATAAAATTTTGGTTAAAATTTCTATAAAAATAAAATTTTGAACAAATTTTCTATAAAAATAAAATGTTGACAAAAAAATCTATAGAAATAAAATTTTGACAAAATTTTCTATCGAAGTAGAATTTTGGAAAAAATTTAACTTTTAAATGATATTAATTTTATTTGGAAAAATGGTCCGCTGGTACGAGTTTTGGTCCAATTTTGGAAAAATGATGGTCCGAAATAAAAATTAATTGTGGCAACGCTGTTCAGCGGTTAAAATTAGAAGTGCCCATATGTAATAGGTACTTTTAGTAAATGTGGTATCACAATGGACTGAATAGTCTAAGTGAGCCTGAATCTTAATCGGGCTGTCACTTTAACCTAACCTAAGCGATCAAGATCGAAATCGCCTTCACCACCAAACAATAGCCATATGTGGGTGAACCCACAGTTCAGTGATTCACATTTAAACTAAATCGAGCTAGTTCAGCGGGGCAAGAGCTGGCTCCCACATGTGATGGCCCCACAATCTCTATAGCAATAGTTCAACAGAAAAATAACAATTTGACTATTGCGGGTGGTATTAATGGATACTTAATCGGGCTGCCACTTTGTTGAAATGAACCTGTAATATTTTGTACCATGTCAAGGTTACATTGCGTCATTCAATAACCATAAATCCAACCTGACATAAATACGCTCACGGACGAAATTCGCAAAATGAAGTTGGCTGCAGTGAACGCAAAAAATGGCGATCCTGCCAAAATGGCAAATGTCATTTTTCTTTTTCCGGTGGCAGTGATATTCGAGGGGTCCGTGTATGGAACATTTTAATTCTTTTAAGTAATAAAGTTAAGTGGCTTCAGAAAAAAAGCTTAAGGCATCCACGTGTTGCTTGCCTGGAAACCTTAAAGATATAAATATAACCGGGGCTAATTGAGCGCCAATTAAGGGTAAGGTAGTCTTTTGTCGCAATGACCAGCTGGCGCAACTAATAATAATTTTTTACTAAATAGCGGCAATCGTGGTCTCATCATTGGCACGGGGAGAATATATTAAGGGAGTTAAAGGCAGCGAACATCAAGAGCCAGCCCTGTGTGCCAGTAGCCCAGCAACCACCGAGATCACTGACGAAAACACACGGAATACCGAAACGACAACCGCCGTAGAACAACACCAGCGGCACAACAAAAAATTTTTGGCCCGTCAAGTAAGAATAGCCCAACCACTACCACCACTAAGCCGTGAGTACGAAAAGTTCTTTCTACCGGTCAATTGAAATCAGCCACCAATTATAAAAAAAATTGACCTCAGAGAACCGTGATGTAACCACTAAGTGTGTCTTTTTCCCCTTTCTTTTGACACGATTCTGAAAAATTGTGGAGAAAGACAATTTATTGTACTCATTGATTTATCTGCTCGGTAGAAAGGGAACTAAAAAAAAGGAAAAACAAATTGATTGCGAAAGGACTTGATCGAGAAGAAAAAAAATGACCAGAAGAGAGAAGTTTGGATTTTGTTGTAATCAAAGAAAAGGATATCATTGTTTTAAATAAATGCAAAAATGAAGGTTAATTGAGGAAGCACAACGCGCTTAGATAATCAAAATTATTTTTCTAGTCGGTGGCAACTATATCAGAGAGCTTTCAAACCAAGCGTTTTCAGGGCTTACCTTTCATGACCATTGGCTCAAATTCTATTATTCAAAACTCCCCTATTCTGGTATTATTCCTCAGTTTTTGGAGACTTTCGTCCAACATTACGAGTCATCCAGTAGAGAAAGTTACGACAGCGTTTTTCAATTTCTTTAGTCATTCGAACTTCCATTAAAGAATTGGACAGAAATATTTGTCGTCGCTAATAAGCTCATCCGACTTCGGTTATATTCGAAACAATTTCACTTTGGATTTGAATTTCCTTTTTAATAATTTTTACAAGTTTTATGGTGACTCGGGCCTTAGCATTGTCCAGGAAAAAAATTTATACACATTTTGTCGTAATTCGTTATAGGATTTTTTTTTTTTTAATTCATAAATTGAATCCTTTAGAATCACAGACTTCTCAAGCTTGCCTTGAGGTTTGTCTTCCAAAACAAAACAAAAAAAAGAGAAAGAAAAAAACAACATATAAAAAAGTGAGTTTGGATTTTGGAGATTTAACGCTATTCTAAAAAAAAAAGAAAAAAACGGTGTTTTTCAAAAATAGATAGAAGAATTTCGACAATTTTGTTGATCAATTTTTTCCGGTATTGCAAAATTCTAACAAAAAAAAAAAGGGAGCGAAAGGACGAATGGTTTCTCAGTTTATGGTCCGTTTAATTGCCACCTGAATAAATAAAAACAAATTAAACGAAGTCACTGATAATCCGAAGTTTTAGCACATGCCCAGTGATCTACCTTATATTAAGGCTACACACGTTCTATAAGAAGAGCTCGATTAACGGCGTTCAAGTTTTCATGTCAAGCTGCATTGAGGCAAACAAAAAACAAAAAAAAAAAAAAAAATAAACAAAAAAAAAAAACAAACAAAAAAAGGGGAAACAAATGTCCATAAACTTTTTTTGCTGTATTTGGCCTAGTTTATCGTGTTAATTTTTTTGTAATCTTTCTCCAATGCTTCCTCAATAAACTATCAATTCCTGCTGAATTGAAAACTTATATCTCACACTGAATAAAATGTACGTTTTCATTAAACCATGATTTAATTTTTCCAATTATCCTAATGTAATTTAATCATGATTTAATATTAATACTACTATGGGATATGGCCTATTGCCATCAAAATTATTTTTAGGTAAAATCTCAATATGAATGTAAATTATATTTATCATACCTTTGATGTTAATATTTTTCATGCATTTTTATCGCGGGATTTTAGTTCAAGTTTTAGGATAGATAACCCTGGATTCCTTTATAGCGCCATACTAGGGAACTTCTTTTTTTTGGGGGGGGTTTTGTTAGTCAACAGTAATTTTGTTGTTTGATCGCTCTGAACTATGGTTTCGAAAAAAAAAATAATAAGCATCTAAGTTTAACTTAACACATGATCTCAAAATAAGTATCTCTTTAAATGAATAATAGTACATAAGATATTAAAAGCATAATAAAATGAAATTTTTAATCACTTGTGAATTATAATAGTTTCGTATTCCGTATTTGAAATGGCTGTGTAGGTAAATCAGGTAGGTATCGGTTGGGGTGATGTGAATCGAAGGTCCGTATTGAGGGGTAACTCCACGACAGGCAATGGGATTACCATGGTTAGGTTATCGGTGAGTAACCGAGGGAAGGGAAAAGCCGGTAGGTAAACAACATCGAATAATTTTCATCCTACGTATTCATCACCACGAAAACACAACGTCTTGCAGCCCCGTTTTTTTTGTTTTGGCATGTACACTGGTTCAAAGTATTATTGTTATTTTACAAAGTGGCTTCTTCTGCTGGTTCGCGACGAACACCCGCCCAAGCCCGACGAGCTTTAGCCGCAAGGGGAACGACAAGAAGCCAGTGTAGCGAACCTGGTAGAAAAATCTAATCAGAATTTGAAACGTGACAATAATAATAATTACATGGCGCCCAACGTGGGGCTTAAGGACGCGCTCTCCGTAAAGTATGGCGTAATATCGACTATATTTTTTATCGTTAAGTTACGTCGAATGGAACAGGGATTTGTCCTGTTAACTGACAATGACTCGGCCATATTTTTTGGGAAAGTGTCTGTCACATTGTGTTGAGTTGTCAGGCAGTGAGAAAACATATCAGGACGCTAAGGGAGAACTGAAGGGAAATATGGCTAGTGCCCAGCTGATCAGATCTGTGAGTCCAAAGTCGGTAGTTATTGCCAGTTTTGCAGCAACGAGATTTAGAATGAAGATGAGTTCATAGGACAGTAAGACTTAGCGGTCTAGAGTATAGACAAACTAATCGCGACTGTTTAATATCAATAATCGTTAGTCTAGTTGAGTAGTCCTTGGATGATAATTATTGTCAGTTCATGTTGCATTCATCAAAGGCTAACAGATTGGGGCACTCTTCGATTTCACCGTCCGATAGTTATTAGTTTATCTCCACAGGACAATTGTTGATCGAATCGTCAATTCGTAATTTTTTTAGCTTCGATTCACCAACCAAAACCGATACCACACAACCATATGAAAAGACATTTATCAATTTTATTTTGAAGTTACTTTACCAATTTTGTTTGGCAAAATTAGTTTCAAAGTTTGATATGTCTGCGAATCTCTTGAATATTATTTTGGACTTTATCTCATAGAATTCTTTACGGATTTATCTTGTTTACAAATTTCTTAAGGATCCTTTAAACTTTACACCCTATTGTTTTCCGAATTTTAATTTTTAAACCGTTTAAATAATACCGTAAGACTTATTGCATACATTTTCTGTTGAGTAATGGTTCTACCCTTATGGGTTTGCGACAGTAAATTTTGAGTTTTTAAATTACTTTCGATGTAAGATTGACTGAATATTGTGACACAATCTCACAATAGGAAACTGAAGATAGTTTCATTTAAAGGTGGTGCGAGTGTGCGAGGTATCCCGAAGTGAACCTCGAGAACGCTTTGAGAAAATTCTGACTGTCTAGGAGCTCTCTCGCGTTTTGAACTTACTTTTGTAGGACTTTGGAAGTAGGTTAACAGACCTGGTGAGCCTAGCCCAGGTCTTCATTTTCTCAGGTTACTGAATTTTTCTCGGATTTGTCGGGGTATAATTACGCTCATTGAGAGGAGTTCCTTCTCGTTTAACTCGGATTTGACTAGAATTATTTACACCCTGCTTGGACTTCTTACTTTGACTCGATCAGGGCTATTTTTTTGGTTTGAGTTTGATTACACCGTGGACATTTTGGAAAGGTTTTGTTTGAGCAACCAATCAAGTTTTGGCCTTAGAGCCGTAAGGGAATGATAACTCGGAATAGAACTCGGAACATGGCTGAGGCAAATCCATCTACCACAGCAGTAGCAACGACTACTTCATCAACCCTCACTACGGAAACATCGTCGTCCACGAGCCAGCCGATATCGACTCCCATGGTCAATAACAACACAATGTCACCCGGTTCAGATCTACAGGGATTCATCGACCAAAGCCAAATAAATTTAAGCCCGAATACCTCAGTGGAGACAGATGATTTTACGAGTGAAACTGCGCGGACGATTATACAGAGCTTTCATCAGAATCGACAAGGAAGAGGACAGCAGGGTACGCAACCGAGTGAAGTAGATATCACAATGGAAGGGCTGAGACAGGTTGCGTTAGTCAAAGCGGTAGAAAGGTTAATTCCATCAATAGTTCACGCTACTATAACGAGCCTCTCGCAACACTATAACTCCAGCAATGACTTGGGGTTGAATTCTACAGATAATACACCGAACTTGCAACCGAATAGGAATCCTCATAAATTCATAAATCATAAATTCTCGTCCGGCCGGTCAAAACTACGAACGGTCGAATAACAATTACCCAAACAATCATGTTGGTAATCCTGTATCATTACCGGACACAAGTATGCCACCGTCATTGGTCGATCGATCTTAAAATAACAGGACTGGCAATACTCAAGCGAATAATGCAGATAGGAATCTAAATGTCAATAATGGAGACACCAATCCGCAACGGATAAAATCAAACAACTTTTCACCTGCTTCTGGGTGGCGATATGACTGCTATAATCCAGATTTCTATCAACCGCCGATAAATCCTCAGTATAAGGCCGAATTAGGAAACAGTTATGCAGAGGGGAACCGTTTTGATCAGGAGCATTCTTGTCGTGCGGGATTAACTTCTGAGAATAGCCGCCGAGTAGATAAATGGGGCCTAAAGTTTGACGGGACCACGAAAACTCCTAGTGTTGAGGATTTTGTCTTTAGAGTGGAGACTCTTCGTTCGGATTACAATTGTCCATGGTCAGAAGTATTGCGTAGTTTCCATCATTTTCTGAGTGGTTCTGCCTGGGATTATAGAAGGATGAATAGGAATTTGCAGAACTGGAGTAGTGTTCGGGACGCCTTGATTCGAAATTTTCACCGATACGAAAGTGATTTCAATGTCCAGAGGAAGATTCTGGAAAGGAAACAGTTATGTAATGAATCTTTCGACGAATTTGGTAGTGCAGTTTTACACCTGAGGAATCAACAACGACATCTAATTGACGAAAAGGATTTAGTCGAGATTATGAGGAACAACCTGAAGCCCGCGATGATGCATCTTCTTTTCGCAGTCAGACCTTATTGCTTGGACCATTTTAGAGCCGAGGCTCGGAGAGCACAGAATATGTTGAATCATCAGCGTAACTTTAATGCTCCTCGTTATCCTAACAGACAGGTACATGAATTACATCTTGAGTCTTCAGCAATACCAGAGGACTTAGATATTGATGCGTTGAATAAGGAAAGGAAGTTGATTTGTTGGAACTGTAAGGAAGAAGGACACACATACACGGACTGCCCGTCGGAGCGAATAAGGTTGTTTTGCTACAAGTGTGGTTACGATAACACAGTTACGCCTAAATGTCCTTCGTGTCAGGGAAACAAGAAACCGAACGGTACTCGAGCAGGGGTGGAGAATCGTTCGCGAAACATAACAACCCCAAACCAACATTAACTCCAGCCGATATCGAATTTACTACGACCGACGAACATCAGTCAAATAGACCTACGAATCAGACATCAAACCGAAACATTGACATGCATGCGTCCGTTGAATCAAGCTCTCATGGAATGAAGATCTTAGAAAGGAATGGTTATGCGATCTCCAAGAATACACCTGAACATACAGTCTCATCTAAAGACCCAGTACACGTACGCATGCTGAGATACGAGGAGATCAGATCCAGAATTTTTGGTGTAGCATCAGCTAGGATTTTGAAGACGAGAGAGAGATGCAGAAGAAGGAAGGATATTAAGAAGGAAATAGCGTCTGCTCGTTTAAGCGAGGAATCAGATGGCCGGATCTACACGACGATCAACATAAACGGAATTCCAATCCAATCCAATCTCTTGCTTAGGTTTGGATTGTTTAGATTTCGCCGAAAGGGCAGAGTTAGTTATACATCCGTACAGGTCTTCTGTTCTTACTGCTGATGGTCGAGGGAATTCAATTATAGGTCGAGTTAGGTCGACGATACATTTCAATGGGAAGACGGAACAAATGGATTTCTACTTAGTGCCTTCACTCAAACTGAAACTTTTCTTAGGCATTGATTTTATGAGAGCGTTTAACTTGATTTGGTTGGAATTGAATAGTTTGTCAGCAGCACCGAATGAGGAACAGGAGAGCGAATATCCTCATATGCACATTTTGAGCGAGAGTCAAGTGTATGTTCTAGAGAATGTGAAGTCTCAATTTCCTTGTTTTACGAAGAGGGGCCTAGGGAAGACGTCACTCTAGATCCATCATATCGACACCGGCAGGTCTGTTCCATTTAAGGAAAGACATTTTCCAATTTCGCCCGCGGTTCAGAATCTGATGTTTAAGGAATTGGATAGGATGCTTTCACTGGGGGTTATTGAGCCGTCGGAGAGTCCATGGAACAACAGAGTGACTATGGTACAGAAAGGGGAGAAGTTTCGCATTTGTCTAGATGCTCGTAGGCTCAATAATATCATAGTGAAAGACGCCTACCCTCTTCCTCATATTGAGGGTTTATTGAGTAGTTTGGGTGATACTTATTTCATCACAAGTATAGATCTCAAGGATGCTTTTTGGCAGTGCCTTTGGCACCGGCATCTCGTGAGAAGACTGCCTTCACGGTACCAGGTCGACCTTTGTACCATTTTACGGTCATGCCGTCTAATGGACAAGGTTATGCCGTCTAATGGACAAGGTCATTCCTGCCCGTTTGAGGGAGAAGGTATTCGTATACTTGGATGATTTGCTTATAGTGTCGGCGACATTTGAGGAACATATAGGGATTTTGAAGGAAGTCGCTCGGTGTTTAAATGAAGCGGGACTCACCATCAACGTTGGAAAATCTAAGTTTTGCTGTAGTGAGTTGAGGTATTTAGGATACATCGTTGGAGGTGGTCATTTAAAACCGGATCCAGAGAAAGTTAGGGCGATCGAAAAGTTTTCGTATCCAGCTACGGCCAAGCAAGTTAGAAGTTTCCTAGGGACTACCGGGTGGTACCGAAGATTTATTCGGGACTACGCCTCTTTGACGTCACCCATTACCGATACGCTGAGGAAAGGGAAGAAGTTTGAATTTTCCGAAGACGCCAGAATAGCTTTCGATAGTCTGAAGGACAGGTTGATCCGAGGTCCAGTTTTGGTACAACCCGATTTCAACCGCACATTCTACGTTCAGTGCGACGCCTCAGATGTAGGAGTGGGCGCTGTGATATTCCAGGAGGATGATATGCAAGGGGAACACCCGATAGCGTATTTTTCTAGGAAATTGACGACTTCTCAGAGGAATTATTCAGTAACCGAACGTGAATGTTTAGCGGTGGTGTTGGCGATCAAGCGTTTTCGTCCTTATATCGAACTGATGAATTTTGTAGTGATAACAGATCACTCGGGCTTGAAGTGGCTTATGTCACAAAGAGATTTGTCAGGACGATTAGCTCGATGGAGTTTACAGCTGCAATCATTTACTTTCGAGATTCGACATCGCAAGGGGACTCAAAACGTTGTACCAGATATGTTATCAAGATATAATTTGGATGAAGTTGAGTTATCTCCGGAACTTATTGATCTTTCGTCGCCAGCTTTCGAATCCGAGGAGTACAACTCACTGAAGGATTCGATCGTGACACAAAAGGATTTGTTGCCAGATCTGAAGGTGGTTGGAGTGATGGTATACAAACGAACTATACCATACAATGGAGATGTGAACCAAGAGTCACACTCGTGGAAATTGTGGGTTTCGGCGGAGCTAACAAACAATTTAATCGAGCAAGCTCACCAGCCCCCTAAAGTTGCACACGGAGGAATCGGGAAAACCATAAGACGTCTACGGGAATACTTTTACTGGCCACATATGAATGTCCAAATCCGAGATTACATAAACAAGTGCGACGTATGCAAAGAATCGAAACCCGCTAACGCCGTACTGAGACCACCAATGGGGCGTGAAGCCGATGTATGTAGACCGTTTCAACGGATCTACATAGATTTCTTAGGACCATACGTTCGATCAAAGAGGGGAAACTGTTTTATCTTCATCGCAATGGATCACTTTTCTAAATACGTATTCTTGAAGCCCATGGCAAAGGCTAACGCGAAAAACGTTGTGAGCTTCTTAATCCAAGAAATATTCTATAAATTCGGTTGTCCTGAGACTATAGTATCCGATAACGGAGTTCAATTCATCAGCAAAGAGTTTTCCGACTTGATCCAGACTTTTGGGATAGAACATTTTCGAACAGCTAGCTACGCGCCACAAGCCAATGCTGCTGAACGAGTTAATCAGTCTATACTTGCCGCGATCCGATCGTACTTGCGACAAAAACAACAAGAATGGGACTTGCATATCTGTGAAATAGAATGCGCGCTTCGTTCATCGGTTCACTCGGCCGTAGGAGTCACGCCATATTTCATTTTGTTTGGAACAAACATGATTACGCATGCCTCGGCTTACAAACTGGCCAGACAGCTTGATTTACTAGAGGATTCGGAGAATAGAATTGAGAATCGACACGAGTTTTTGGAGATTATCCGTGATAATGTGAAGAAGAAGCTACATCAGGCACACGAGAAGAACTCCTGGCGATATAATGTGCGAAATAAAGAAACAAGATTCTTTGTCGGACAAGAAGTGTTCAGATGCAACTTCCAATTATCCGATTTCTCCAAACAGATTTCTGCCAAACTGTGTAAACGTTTCGTAAAATGTAGAATAACACGTCGGCTGGGAAACAACTTGTACGAGGTGAAGAACCTTCAAGAAAAATCGCAAGGCGTATTCCACGCCAAGGACCTGAGAGCCTGATAATGTAGAACGAACATGCTGAAGCCCCATCTCATAGGGTGGATTTCTGATATGAGATTTATCATATCAGCAAATTCAGTTTGCTGATATGATAAGGGATGTGTACCATGTCAAGGTTACATTGCGTCATTCAATAACCATAAATCCAACCTGATATAAATACGCTCACGGACGAAATTCGCAAAAGATATAAATATAACCGGGGCTAATTGAGCGCCAATTAGGGGAAGGTAGTCTTTTGTCGCAATGACCAGCTGGCGCAACTAATAATAATTTTTTACTAAATAGCGGCAATCGTGGTCTCATCATTGGCACGGGGAGAATATATTAAGGGAGTTAAAGGCAGCGAACATCAAGAGCCAGCCCTGTGTGCCAATAGCCCAGCAACCACCGAGATCACTGACGAAAACACACGGAATACCGAAACGACAACCGCCGTAGAACAACACCAGCGGCACAACAAAAATTTTTTGGCCCGTCAAGTAAGAATAGCCCAACCACTACCACCACTAAGCCGTGAGTACGAAAAGTTCTTTCTACCGGTCAATTGAAATCCGCCACCAATTATAAAAAAATTGACCTCAGAGAACCGTGATGTAACCACTAAGTGTGTCTTTTTTCCCTTTCTTTTGACACGGTTCTGAAAAATTGTGGAGAAAGACAATTTATTGTACTCATTGATTTATCTGCTCGGTAGAAAGGGAACTAAAAAAAAAGGAAAAAAATTGATTGCGAAAGGACTTGATCGAGAAGAAAAAAAATGACCAGAAGAGAGAAGTTTGGATTTTGTTGTAATCAAAGAAAAGGATATCATTGTTTTAAATAAATGCAAAAATGAAGGTTAATTGAGGAAGCACAACGCGCTTAGATAATCAAAATTATTTTTCTAGTCGGTGGCAACTATATCAGAGAGCTTTCAAACCAAGCGTTTTCAGGGCTTACCTTTCATGACCATTGGCTCAAATTCTATTATTCAAAACTCCCCTATTCTGGTATTATTCCTCAGTTTTTGGAGACTTTCGTCCAACATTACGAGTCATCCAGTAGAGAAAGTTACGACAGCGTTTTTCAATTTCTTTAGTCATTCGAACTTCCATTAAAGAATTGGACAGAAATATTTGTCGTCGCTAATAAGCTCATGCGACTTCGGTTATATTCGAAACAATTTCACTTTGGATTTGAATTTCCTTTTTAATAATTTTTACAAGTTTTATGGTGACTCGGGCCTTAGCATTGTCCAGGAAAAAAATTTATACACATTTTGTCGTAATTCGTTATAGGATTTTTTTTTTGAATTCATAAATTGAATCCTTTAGAATCACAGACTTCTCAAGCTTGCCTTGAGGTTTGTTTTCCAAAACAAAACAAAAAAAAAGAGAAAGAGAAAGAGAAAGAGAAAGAGAAAGAGAAAGAAAAAACAACATATAAAAAAGTGAGTTTGGATTTGGGGATTTAACGCTATTCTAAAAAAAAAAGAAAGAAAAACCGGTGTTTTTCAAAAATAGATAGAAGAATTTCGACAATTTTGTTGATCAATTTTTTCCGGTATTGCAAAATTCTAACAAAAAATGGGAGAGAAAGGACGAATGGTTTTCTCAGTTTATGGTCCGTTTTATTGCCACCTGAATAAATAAAAACAAATTAAACGAAGTCACTGATAATCCGAAGTTTTAGCACATGCCCAGTGAACTACCTTATATTAAGGCTACACACGTTCTATAAGGAGAGCTCGATTAACAGCGTTCAAGTTTTCATGTCAAGCTGCATTGAGGCAAACAAAAAACAAAAAAAAAAAATAAAACAAAAAAAAAAAACAAACAAAAAAAGGGGAAACAAATGTCCATAAACTTTTTTTGCTGTATTTGGCCTAGTTTATCGTGTTAATTTTTTTGTAATCTTTCTCCAATGCTTCCTCAATAAACTATCAATTCCTGCTGAATTGAAAACTTACATCTCACACTGAATAAAATGTACGTTTTCATTAAACCATGATTTAATTTTGCCAATTATCCTAATGTAATTTAATCTTGATTTAATATTAATACTACTATGGGATATGGCCTATTGCCATCAAAATTATTTTTAGGAAAAATTTCAATATGAATGTAAATTATATTTATCATACCTTTGATGTTAATATTTTTCATGCATTTTTATCGCGGGATTTTAGTTCAAGTTTTAGGATAGATAACCCTGGATTCCTTTATAGCGCTATACTAGGGAACTTCTTTTTTTTTGGGGGGGTTTTGTTAGTCAACAGTAATTTTGTTGTTTGATCGCTCTGAACTAAGGTTTCGAAAAAAAAGTAATAAGCATCCAAGTTTAACTTAACCCATGATCTCAAAATAAGTATCTCTTTAAATGAATAATAGTACATAAGATATTAAAAGCATAATAAAATGAAATTGTTAATCACTTGTGAATTATAATAGTTTCGGATTCCGTATTTGAAATGGCTGTGTAGGTAAATCAGGTAGGTATCGGTTGGGATGATGTGAATCGAAGGTCCGTATTGAGGGGTAACTCCACGACAGGCAATGGGATTACCATGGTTAGGTTATCGGTGAGTAACCGAGGGAAGGGAAAAGCCGGTAGGTAAACAACATCGAATAATTTTCATCCTACGTATTCATCACCACGAAAAGACAACGTCTTGCAGCCCTGTTTTTTTTTTTTGTTTTGGCATGTACACTGGTTCAAAGTATTATTGTTATTTTACAAAGTGGCTTCTTCTGCTGGTTCGCGACGAACACCCGCCCAAGCCCGACGAGCTTTAGCCGCAAGGGAACGACAAGAAGCCAGTGTAGCGAACCTGGTAGAAAAATCTAATCAGAATTTGAAACGTGACAATATGTACTTGTATTGAAATATAATAAATAGTATATAGTAGGTTTGATTTATATATTGCATTGTCATATACTGAAAATTGTTTTACTATTAAATTCCTATTCTTGATTGCAACTTGAACATACTGCTAGTTTTATATTCTACCACTTCGACCTTCCAATTTTTTGATACCATTTTGGCAGTACTCTTTCGGTTTCGCCTCAAAATAGGCCTTAGTTTCGGCGATCACCTCTTCATTACAGCCAATTTTTTCCCTGCGAGCATCCTTTTGAGGTCTGAGAACAAGAAAAAGTCGCTGGGGGCCAGATCTGGAGAATACGGTGGGTGGGGAAGCAATTCGAAGCCCAATTCATGAATTTTTGTCATAGTTCTCAATGACTTTTGTCACGGTGCGTTGTCTTGGTGGAACAACACTTTTTTCTTCTTCATATGGGGCCGTTTGGCCGCGATTTCGACCTTCAAACGCTCCAATAACGCCATATAATAGTCACTGTTGATGGTTTTTCCCTTCTCAAGATAATCGATAAAAATTATTCCATGCGCATCCCAAAAAACAGAGGCCATTTATTTGCCAGCGGACTTTTGAGTCTTTCCACGCTTCGGAGACGGTTCACCGGTCGCTGTCCACTCAGCCGACTGTCGATTGGACTCAGGAGTGTAGTGATGGAGCCATGTTTCATCCATATCGACGTAAAAACTCGGGTGTATTACGAGTTCACAGCTGCAAACACCACTCAGAATCATCAACACGTTGTTGTTTTTGGTCAAATGTGAGCTCGCGCGGCACCCATTTTGCACAAAGCTTCCGCATATCCAAATATTGATGAATGATATGACCAACATGTTCCTTTGATATCTTTAAGGCCTTTGCTATCTCGATCAACTTCATTTTACGGTCATTCAAAATCATTTTGCGGATTTTTTTTTGTTTTCGTCGGTAACCACCTCTTTCGGGCGTCCACTGCGTCCACTGCGTTCATGCGTCCTCCGTGCTCATTTCACCACGTTTGAATTTTGAATACCAATCAGTTATTGTTGTTGTCCCTGGGGCAGAGACCGGAACTCATTATCAAGCCAAGTTTTTGCATCCACCGTATTTATTCCCTTCAGAAAACAGTATTTTATCAAAACACGAAATTCCTTTTTTCCATTTTTTTTTCACAATAACAAAAGTTGCTTCACAAAAGACGCTCTATCTCACAAACTAATTGACTTACAGACGTGAAATTTTGACACGAATCATTTGAAGGTTGGTACTATATAAAAATAATATGCATTTAATACTAGCGACGCCATCTATGTGTCAGACCGGGGACTTATCAGCCAACCTGTTACATCACACTTTAACCTAACCTAAGCTAGTGTTGTTTTAATTCTAACAATGTAAATTTCGTGCGAAAATTAGTCACAAAGGCCCGAACATGGAAGAAGCACGCAATGAGTAGCACGTATTTTGAGAATAAAATTCAATTATGTGCATACCTTGTTCGTTTGTAAAAATGAATCATGGTTATAGATCAAAATGTTTGACAGTGAAACAAAACAAGAAACGTAAGTTTCATTCAAGTACAATTGAAAGAAACATTATTGAAATTATTTCGTTAAAACCAGGGATCCGGAGCGGAGCGGAGCAAGCCCTTTTTTTGCCGGAGCGGGAGCGGCATTTCTAAAATCCGGAGCGGAGCGGTTTCCAAATGAAAAACCGCTCCGCTCCGAAATAAAATATTACTTGAATGAAATGTGTAACTTTGAAATTACACTGAGTAGGTAATTTCAGATATAGATAGTACTTAGCGTAGTGTGAGTAAACGTTTAAAATGTACGATATGTATTTTTGTACGTACGTACATTGGGGAAAACACAACGTGTTTTTTAAGTAATTGTTTTCAAAAACGGCAAATGTCAAAATATATCTCTAGTATGTGTTGTAAAAGTAACAACAGTACTTTCGATCAATTTCATCCCGTATTACTACAAAGATGTTTGTAATGAACGTCAAATAAATGCAATTAAACGATCTTATTTATATTTAATTTTTTAGTTTTCTACACTGAAAAAAATATTGTCGTGAAGTCAAAGATTTCATGTCCTTAGAATAAGAATGCAAATTTTGCTTAACATGGAAGACGCAATTCTCTAAAATAAAGTTTTTTTCCTTGTCCAAAAGTCAATAAAATTTTGAATGAAGTTGTAATGTCCTTATAATTAAGTGATTTTACTTAAAAATTTGTATCATAACATGAATGATAAAATTTTTGAGGTAAGGTCAACGTGACTTTAATAATTAAGAAAAATTCTTTTTTTTTTCAGTGTAAGGACATTCATATTTGCTTTACTATTGTACTATATCCTAGCATTCTCTTATTTCTAATATTAGTTCTCGAAAATTTAATTAAAATTATGGATAGTTTCAATTTTGGTTGAAAAATGTGCACATATACATTTATTTTAATTTTTTCTCACATTGAAAACTAATGACTTGATTTGTATTATTGCATGTAATGTATTTTTACAATAAAGGGAAAAAAGCGAAATTAGGTAACACTAGATCTGAGTAAGAATATTCGTAGGTATACCACGGACTGATTTCGATGGAGGTTGTTGCAAACATAAATATACACACACACATTACAAATATAACAAAACCTCTTCTCTACGTCTGTTGCAAAACAAAAAAACTTTCGGAGAGTAGTTACCAAAGATAATAAAAGAGGAAGATGGGAGATTGGCTTGAGTCATACCAAATGTTGCATTTGCCAGATTAGTTTAATACATGTTTGTAATCTTTTAGTTGTTTTTCGTTTTTATTTTTTAAATGAAAAATGTAATTTTCTTAATGAAACAATGTTTAATTTTGGGCAACAACAAAATAAAAATTACATTTTCCCCTTTATGGAAATTTATTTCGTGCTCTTAATTTCTTTTTATTTGCATTTTAATGCTATGTCAATACTTGTCGTATACGCGTTTGGTTCGAGTATTAAACTAATGTGGTAAATGGTTTGATGTGCTCAGTAGCCAATCTCCCATCTTCCTCTTTTATTATCTTTGGTAGTTACTTCCTTTTAAATTTGGTCCGATGGTCGGACCAAACAGAATTTGGTCCATTTTCATAAATTTGGTTTCTATCACATATTAAATAGTAAATGGTGCACCGCAAAGAATATTGTCGGGAGGCCAAATATTTCACATGCTTAAAATTCGAATACGAATTTTGCTTAGAATAGAAGACGTATTTCTCTGAAATAAAGTTTTTTCCTTGTCTAATGGCCAGTTTCTCATCCTCCGATTAATTTTAACCGGTGGATAGACTTCCGGTTAGTAAAATTTTTGTATGGAATCAGCTGTTTTATCGACACGATAAATAATAACAAGACATTGAGAAACTGGCCCTAAAAGTGTCTAAACTTTTCAATGAAGTCTGTTTGTCCTTATAGCTAAGTGATTCGACATAAAAATGTGTATCCTAACATGAATGAAAATTTCGTTTTAATGAAGTCAAAATGGATTTAATATTTCTGAAAAAATCTTCAAAATTAATAAAATGTTTCAACACATTGTTTTAAAGTCATTATACCCTAAACCACATAGTGGTTAGGGTATAATAAGTTTGATCTGCCAAAAAATGTGCCTACCAGAAATATTGATTTTAGACCCAATAAAATATATACCGGTCGACTCAGAATCACCTCCTGAGTCGATCTAGCGCTTGGTGTCCGTCCGTCCATCCATCCGTCCGTCTGTCCATGTGGACGGATGGACAACATTTGTTGTTCACAGGATTTCGGTCGCAATTATTAACCGATTTTGATGAAGTTTGGTACAGGGAGTTTTTTTGGGCACAAGGACGAACGCTATTGAATTTGGAAGAAATCGGATAAAATTTAGATATAGCTCCCATATATATGTATTGCTCGATTTCGACAAATGGGGTCACGTTGCACTTTTTTACTAACCGATCGTCGTCAAATTTAGCACAAAATAATCTTCTGTATCACCCTTTAAGTCTGAAAATTTCATCGAAATCGGTTCAGATTTAGATATAGGTCCCATATATATGTATCGCCCGATTTTGCCAAATTAGGTCATAAAACCCTTATTTATCAACCGATCTTACTCAAAGTTGGCTAAATGTAATCTTCTATAGCACTAACTATATGTGCAAAAAATCGTCGAAATCGGTTCAGATTTAGCTATAGCTCCCATATATGTACCACCCGATTTTTCTAAATAAAACAAGTAAGGAAAGTCTAAAGTCGGGCGGGGCCGACTATATTATACCCTGCATCACTTTGTAGATCTAAATTTTCGATACCATATCACATCTGTCAAATGTTTGGGGGCTATATATAAAGGTTTGTCCCAAATATATACATATTTATATATCACTCGATCTGGACAGAATTTGATAGACTTCTACAAAATCTATAGACTCAAAATTTAAGTCGGCTAATGCACTAGGGTGGAACACAATGTTAGTAAAAAAATATGAGAAACATTTAAATCTGAAGCAATTTTAAGGAAACTTCGCAAAAGTTTATTTATGATATATCGCTCGATATATATGTATTAGAAGTTTGGGAAAATTAGAGTCATTTTTACAACTTTTCGACTAAGCAGTGGCGATTGTACAAGGAAAATGTTGGTATTTTGACAATTTTTGTCGAAATCAGAAAAAACATATATATGGGAGCTATATCTAAATCTGAACCGATTTCAAACCGATTCCAAATTTGGCACGCATAGCTACAATGGTAATTCTACTCCCTGTGCAAAATTTCAACTAAATCGGAGCAAAAAATTTGCCTCTGTGGTCGTATGAGTGTAAATCGGGCGAAAGCTATATATGGGAGCTATATCTAGATCTGAACCGATTTCAATAAAATTCTGCATACTTGACTACACTACTAATTGTACCCCTAATTTCAACCTAATTGGGATAAAACTCTAGCTTCTGGGACCGTATTAGTCCATATCGGGCGAAAGATATATATGGGAGCTATATCTAAATCTGAACCGATTTCAATAAAATTTGGCACACTTGACTCTAGTACTAATTGTTCTTCTTCTGCAAAATTTTAAGCAAATTAGGGTAAAACTCTGGCTTCTGGGGCCATATAAGTCCATATCGGGCAAAATATATATATGGAAGCTATATCTAAATCTGAACCGATTTCTTCCAAAATCAATAGGGTTCTATTCTGAGCCAAAGCACATACTTGTGCCAAATTTGAAGTCGATTGGACTAAAACTGCGACCTAGACTTTGATTACAAAAATCTGTTCACGGACAGACGGACATCGCTATATCGACTCAAGAGCCCACCCTGAGCATTTTTGCCAAAGACACCATGTGTCTATCTCGTCTCCTTCTGGGTGTTGCAAACATATGCACTAAATTATAATACCCTGTTCCACAGTGTGGAGCAGGGTATAATAAAACTCAATTGAACAAATAATAAAGGGTGATTCTTTTGAGGTTAGGATTTTCATGCATTAGTATTTGACAGATCACGTGGGATTTCAGACATGGTGTCAAAGAGAAAGATGCTCAGTATGCTTTGACATTTCATCATGAATAGACTTACTAACGAGCAACGCTTGCAAATCATTGAATTTTATTACCAAAATCAGTGTTCGGTTCGAAATGTGTTTCGCGCTTTACGTCCGATTTATGGTCTACATAATCGACCAAGTGAGCAAACAATTAATGCGATTGTGACCAAGTTTCGCACTCAGTTTACTTTATTGGACATTAAACCAACCACACGAATGCGTACAGTGCGTACAGAAGAGAATATTGCGTCTGTTTCTGAGAGTGTTGCTGAAGACCGTGAAATGTCGATTCGTCGCCGTTCGCAGCAATTGGGTTTGTGTTATTCGACCACATGGAAGATTTTACGCAAAGATCTTGGTGTAAAACCGTATAAAATACAGCTCGTGCAAGAACTGAAGCCGAACGATCTGCCACAACGTCGAATTTTCAGTGAATGGGCCCTAGAAAAGTTGGCAGAAAATCCGCTTTTTTATCGACAAATTTTGTTCAGCGATGAGGCTCATTTCTGGTTGAATGGCTACGTAAATAAGCAAAATTGCCGCATTTGGAGTGAAGAGCAACCAGAAGCCGTTCAAGAACTGCCCATGCATCCCGAAAAATGCACTGTTTGGTGTGGTTTGTACGCTGGTGGAATCATTGGACCGTATTTTTTCAAAGATGCTGTTGGACGCAACGTTACGGTGAATGGCGATCGCTATCGTTCGATGCTAACAAACTTTTTGTTGCCAAAAATGGAAGAACTGAACTTGGTTGACATGTGGTTTCAACAAGATGGCGCTACATGCCACACAGCTCGCGATTCTATGGCCATTTTGAGGGAAAACTTCGGAGAACAATTCATCTCAAGAAATGGACCGGTAAGTTGGCCACCAAGATCATGCGATTTGACGCCTTTAGACTATTTTTTGTGGGGCTACGTCAAGTCTAAAGTCTACAGAAATAAGCCAGCAACTATTCCAGCTTTGGAAGACAACATTTCCGAAGAAATTCGGGCTATTCCGGCCGAAATGCTCGAAAAAGTTGCCCAAAATTGGACTTTCCGAATGGACCACCTAAGACGCAGCCGCGGTCAACATTTAAATGAAATTATCTTCAAAAAGTAAATGTCATGGACCAATCTAACGTTTCAAATAAAGAACCGATGAGATTTTGCAAATTTTATGCGTTTTTTTTTAAAAAAAAGTTATCAAGCTCTTAACAAATCACCCTTTACAATGTTTGTACTATAATTTTCTCGAATAGGAGCGGGGCGATTTTTTTTTTCTCGGAGCGGAGCGGTTTTTTTTTTCTCCGGAGCGGGTGCGGAGCGGAGCGAAAAAAATGGACCGCTCCGGATCCCTGGTTAAAACCAAAACAAAAGTATGCAATTCATACAAAGAACAAAAAGTCATATAAAAACCATAACATATGTTAATATGTCAGGTTTATCAGATAGTTGTGTCTGTATGTGGGCCTTTTTTGAAGTGTGATATAATCTACTATATAAAAATATGTCGGGAATTCCTTCCTGCCAATATAACTCCAAAACGCATGAACTGATTTCCACGGTTTTGCATTCATTGGAAAGGTCTCGGGCTCAGCGAGGTTTGTGGAAAAAATCTTTTTTACATATAGCGCACATAACAAAAAAATATACTTTGAATTCATCGCAGTTGCTTTTGTTATAAAATAATTTAATTTTTTAACATGAATTCTCATTCAATAAAATATATTCTAGTAAGAAACTTAAGTCTTAAGGAATAATAATTTTGGCCTCTACAACTGGCGATCTTGCCAGGTGATAGCATTATTTAGAGTTTGGACAACAAAAAGCAACTTCTTGCTGTAAGGGCTTCAAAAAAAGTAAGTTCCTATGGCCAGGCACCGATATTAGGTGAATATTATGATGCTCAGCCATCTCGTTGAGAGATTTGCGGCAGTTGATGGCCGTTTTCGAGTTAAGGAACACAGAGTCCAAACATTTTATTGCAGGTTGACATTCTGAGTATATATTAATGCCAACATTGTTTGGAACATAAGCAATAAGAGAGGTGGCGATTTGGCTGAAAGTACCAAATCGCCACCTCTCATATTGCTAATATTTTAGCCTGAAACACACTACAGTGATTAGGTAATCTTTTCGCTATTCGAAGTTGAATCCAATTTGGAGCCATCAGTGTAGAAATCTATATATCGTTTATTCCCCGGGGTGCACTACGCCGCACTGTTGGAAATTAGAGTTTCAAACGTTTTGTCGAAAAGTGGTTCGCCAGAGTGTAATCCACTACGTTTTGCACATCTGGCACTAGTTTGAGGATCGAACTGTGGCCGTACCATTTTGTCGACCACATCGCTAGCTCGCGCAACCGCACAGTCGTTGTTGCAGTTGACAGTTTGGCCAAAATGTCTAAAGGCAATAGATGCAGCATGACATTAAGGGAATTTGTTCCTGTCTTACTGAATGCGCCTGAGATACACAAGCACGCCATATATCGAACTTTGTCAAAACTTGTCGCCTGCTGAAGTGCCGGCCACCAGACTACCACTGCCGTGTATAGCCAATGCAAAATTTCCGTTTTAGATCCCACTGTTTTCCTATAGTCTTTACACGAGTACAAAACTACCGTTGCTTTACTCGCCCCTTCTTCAATATTAAGCATAAAGTTCAGCATCCTGTCCAAAATAGCGCCAAGTTATTTTGCACACTCACCAAAGGGAATTTCAATTCCCCGTAAGGATATGGGCTTAACCACGGGAGTTTTACGATCTTTGCAGTACATGATATGACGGGCTACAAAGAAAATTTAACAATTCAGAGTTATAGTAGGTATTTATAAATTGTTTTATATGGAAACAGATACATATTGTTTCCATGTCAATCGAGTTGTTTTTTTTTTCATTCTGAATTTTGTTTTAAACAAGGAAGGTTAGGTTAGGTTAGGTTATGTGGCAGCCCGATGTATCAGGCTCACTTAGACTATTCAGTTCATTGTGATACCACAGTGGTGAACTTCTCTCTTATCACTGAGTGCTGCCCGATTCCATGTTAAGCTCAATGATAAGGGACCTCCTTTTTATAGCCGAGTCCGAACGGCGTTCCACATTCCAGTGAAACCACTTAGAGAAGCTTTGAAACCCTCAGAAATGTCACCAGCATTACTGAGGTGAGATAATCCACCACTGAAAAACTTTTTGGTGTTCGGTCGTAGCAGGAATCGAACCCACGACCTTGTATATGCAAGGCGGGCATGCTAACCATTGCACCACGGTGGCTCCCATTTAAACAAGGAAGGAAAAAAAGAAATGTTTTCAAATTAATTATTAAAAGATTGGAATATTCGCCAATTGGTCAGACTGCTGTGCAAGAAAGGACCACATATTGTCTTTTTATACGACGGTAAGAGAAATTAAATTAATGAAGAAGGATATAAAGGATATAATGTAAGGAGTTCATTTATAATAGATTTCGGTTATTATCGCCTTGGGGATCAAACACGGAGTTTTTTTAAGTTTGTGGGATTTACATTGCAATTATCATCTTGGACTACATCACAGATTGTATAAGTTGGTGGGATTTTTATCCCACGGACAAAAATAACTAAAAGGATCCATTGTATATCGAGGCCAAGAAGATATAACCGTTTTGATTGAATGAAAGGGCAAGTAAGAAGCAGTTCTGCCATTATTCATTAATCAAAAGACACTAAATATGAGAAATTATAACATGATATATATTATATATATATAATATATATATATATATTATATATATATATATATATATATATATATATATTATATTATATATATATATATATATATATATATATATATATATATAATATATTATATATATATATATATATATATATATATATATATATATATATATATATATATATATAAATATATATATATATTATATATATTATATATATATATATATATATATATATATATATATATTATATATAATATATATATATATATATATTATAATATATATATATATATATATATATATTATATATATATATATATAATATATATATATATATATTATATATATATATATATATATATATATATATATATTATATATATATATATATATATATATATTATATATATATATATATATATATATATATATTATATATATTATATTATATATATATATATATATATATATATATATATATATAATATATATATATATATATATATATTATATATATATAATATATTATATATATATATATATATTATATATATATATATATATATATATATATATATATATATATATATATATATATATATATATAATATATATATTATATTGAGGCGTAGTTAATTACCCTATAATTAAAACACAGTTCTTTTCACATAACGACAATCTACAATTTATTTGTTTAACTGATTGGTTTCACTTATTTGCTCCCACGATGTGTACTGTACGACTGGCTTGACTGCTCTCTCCGCTAGGGGTTTATATACCGAGATATGACGATTTCGAATGTTCTCGCTAATTGGCCTACAACCTACCTTGAAGATGTCGCACGGGCGACATTGCACATATTTCTCGACTTATGTTCATTGTCTCGGCTATCTAGAACTTTCTATGGGGCGTTATTGTACAGGTGATATGGCACATATTATTATCTTGGCTAGTGCATTCTACCATCCATGTAAGCAAAAGGATTATGGTCATATTACCGATAATTATAACAGTAAAACAAAAGGCGTTACATTTACAATGAACGATTGGAAAACTAAGAACACAAAAGATGTTTAGGAAAGTACTAGAAACTAAAGAAATGACTCTAACAAGTTATGACGTAATTTTATCGTTACAATTTGAAATTTAATTTAACGGAAACTAATTTAAATAAACTTAAATCTAGAAATATCAAATTCGTAACACTGCCTCCCGCTTAAGCCTGTTCGTCCCGAATAGGCACAGAACCCGTTCCGTAAGGAGCCAAACGTTCCAGGTGAACAACTTTCATCTTTGACCTTGGGCTGTCGTCCTTTTGATTCAAAATTCAAAATTTCTTCCTTGGTCTGAGTGTATCTCGGTCGGCACACCGTAGCGACATATCCAGTTCTTGTCGACTACATCTACAATCGTCTTCGCCTCTTGGTTTTAAATGGCATAAACTTCTGGCCACTTGCTGAAGTAGTCCATGACCACAAGGACATATCGATTTCCAGAATCACTTACTGGGAAAGGCCCTGCAACGTCCATTGCTATTCTTTCAAAAGGCGCTCCTGGCCTATACTCTTGCATAAGACCTCTACTTTTTCGTCTTGGCCCTTTCGCCTTTATGCACTTCTTACAATTTGTCACCCATTAAGTAATTGATTTCTGGCATCCAACCCAGTAGAATCGTTGCTTCACTTTCTCGGCTGTTTTGGTTATTCTTAAGTGACCTCCGCTAGGTCCATTGTGGAATTCCGTCAAAACATCCTTTACCTTGGAATCTGGCACGATTATCAAGTTGCGGTTATTCTTGCCATCTTCACTTTCCCACTTACGTCGTAGGGTTCCGTTGACCAGACATAGACTGTCCCATTGAGCCCAGTATGATTTCATAAGTGGGCTTTCAGCTGCGATGTCTTTCTTACTGGGTTTCTTATCTTCTTCCTTCGCCGAAATAATTTTGCTCAAAATGAGATCTTTACGCTGTTCTGCAAGTTCTTAAGGTGCTCGTCAAATGTCTTGCCCATAACTATGATATCGTCTAGGTATATCAAGCAGGACTTCCAATGCAATCCCTTTAGCACCCGCTCCATCAATCGCTCGAACGTAGCCGGAGCATTGCAGAGCCCGAATGGCATTACATTGAAACGCCAAAAGCTGTCTTTTCTTTGTCTTTCTCGGCGATCTCTACTTGCCAATATCCACTCTTCAAATCAAGCGTGGAAAACCATGTTGTTCCGGCTAATGTGTCCAACGTGTCATCAATGCGTGGAAGTAGATAACTATCTTTCTTGGTGACATCATTTAACTTTCTGTAGTCCACGCAAAATCGGGTGCTTCCATCTTTCTTTTTGACTAGTACAACTGGTGAGCACCAAGGACTTGATGATGGCTCGATCACGCCACTTTCCGCCATTTCCTTTACAAGCTTATGTACCTCATCTGTAACTGTCCTTTTTGGTAACATCATTCAATTTTCTGTAGTCCACGCAAAATCGGGTACTTCCATCTTTCTTTTTGACCGGCACAACTGGTGAGCACCAAGGACTTGATGATGGTTCGATCACACCACTTTCCGCCATTTCGTTAACGAGCTTTTGAACCTCATCTCGTTTTGCTAGAGGGACACTTCGTGGTGCC